>NW_027515917.1:0-68533 GCF_048772815.1 Callospermophilus lateralis
CCTAAAAATATAAACTGCTACTGTAAACAAACGCTTCCACCTAGAAGACAAAAATTTGGTGAGTCAAGTGGGATTTATGTACTTGTCATTACCACCAAGTATCATCAGGATTGGGTGAAAAAGTATTTGCTGGTATTTTGGAAACTCGTTATTTCTTGGAAGCTTGGCAACCCCTTTCAATGAAAGTGCTTTTCCACAGTCTCTGCTTAGGGCTAGGTGAAGAGGAAACAAATCATAGAGACAAAACTGAGAACTACTTTTTTATGTCAAGTTTCAAAGAGCTAGTACAAACCATGTTGGATTAGGGTTCCAAATTTAGCTATCTATACAGGAGAGAACAGAGGGAAACCTAAAATTATAAACTGCTACTGTAAACGAACGCTTCAAACTAGAAGAACAAAATTTGGTGAGTCAAGTGGGATTTGTGTACAGATCATTACCACCAAGTATCATCCAGATAGGGTGAAAAAATATTTGCTGGTATTTCGGAAACGCGTTATTTCTTGGAAGCTTGGCAACCCCTTTCAATGAAAGTGCTTTTCCACAGTCTGTGCCTAGGGATACTTGAAGAGGAAACAAACCATAGAGACAATAATGAGAACTCCTTTATTTTGTCAAGTTTCAAAGAGCTACTACAAACCATGTTGGATTTAGAGTTCCAAATTCATTTCTATACATAGGAGAGAACAAAGTGAAACCTAAAAATAAATACTGCTAGTGTAAACGAACGCTTCAACCGAGAAGAACAAAATTTGGTGAGCCAAGTGGGATTTGTGTACTGATCATACCACTAAGTATCATCAAGATTTGGTGAAAAAAATATTTTCTGGTATTTCTTAGAAGCTTGGCAACCCCTCTCAATGAAAGTGCTTTTCCACAGTCTGTGCCTAGGGCTACTTGAAGAGGAAACAAACCATAGGGACAATACTGAGAACTCCTTTATTTTGTCAAGTTTCAAAGAGCTACTACAAACCATGTTGGATTTAGAGTTCCAAATTCATCTCTCTACATAGGAGAGAACAAAGAGAAACCTAAAAATAAATACTGCTAGTGTAAACGAACGCTTCAAAAGAGAAGAACAAATTTGGTGAGCCAAGTGGGATTTGTGTTCTTGTCATTACCACCACTTATCTTCAAGATTGTGTGAAAAAGTATTTGCTGGTATTTTGGAAACTGGTAATTTCTTGGAAGCTTGGCATCCCCTTTCAGGGAAAGTGCTTTTCCACAGTCTCTGCTTAGGGCTACTTGAAGAGGAAACAAACCATAGTGACAAAACTGAGAACTCCTTTATGTTGTCAAGTTTCAGAGAGATACAACAAACCATGTTGGATTTAGAGTTCCAAATTCATCTATCTATATAGGAGAGAGCAGAGGGAAACCTAAAAATATAAACTGCTACTGTAAATGAATGCTTCAACCTCGAAGAACAAAATTTGGTGAGTCAAGTCGGATTTGTGTACCGATCATTACCACAAAGTATCATCCAGATTGGGTGAAAAAATATTTGCTGGTATTTAGGAAACGCGTTACTTCTTGGAAGCTTGGCAACCCCTTTCAATGAAAGTGCTTTTCCACATTCTGTGCCTAGGGCTACTTGAAGAGGAAACAAACCATAGAGACAATACTGAGAATTCCTTTATTTTGTCAAGTTTCAAAGAGCTACTACAAACCATGTTGGATTTAGAGTTCCAAATTCATCTATCTATATAGAAGAGAACAGAGTGAAACCTAAATATAAAAAATTCTACTGTAGACGAACGCTTCAACCTAGAAGAACACAATTTGGTGAGCCAAGTGGGATTGATGTACTGATCATTACCACCACGAATCATCAAGTTTATGTGAAAAAATATTTTCCTGTTATTTCGGAAACTTGTTATTTCTTAGAAGATTGGAAACCCCTCTCAATGAAAGTGCTTTTCCAAAGTCTGTGCCTAGGGCTACTTGAGGAGGAAACAAACCATAGAGGCAAATCTGAGAACTCCTTTATTTTGTCAAGTTTCAAAGAGCTACTACAAACCATGTCGGATTTAGAGTTCCAAATTCATCTATCAATATAGGAGAGAACAGAGTGAAACCTAAAAATAAAAACTGCTACTGTAAATGAACGCTTCAACCTAGAGGAACAAAATTTGGTGAGCCAAGTGGGACTTCTGTACTGATGATTACCACCAATTATCATCAAGATTGGGTGAAAAAATATTTGCTGGTATTTCGGAAACTCGTTATTTATTAGAACTTTGGCAATCCCTCTCAATGGAAGTGCTTTTCCACAGTCTGTGCCTAGGTCTACTGGAAGATGAAACAAACTATAGAGACAAAACTGAGAACTCCTTTATTTTTTCAAGTTTTAAAGAGCTACTACAAACCATGTTTGATTTAGAGTTCCAAATTCATCTATCTATATATTAGAGAACAGAGGGAAACCTAAAAATATAAACTACTACTGTAAACGAAAGCTTCAAAGTAGAAGAACAAAATTTAATGAGCCAAGTGGGATTTGTGTACCGATCATTACCACCAATTATCATCAAGATTGGGTGAAAAAATATTTTCTGGTATTTCGGAAAGTCGTTATTTCTTAGAAGCTTGTAAACCCCTCTCAATAAAAGTGCTTTTCAACAGTCTGTGCCTAGGGCTACTTGAACAGGAAACAAACTTTATAGACAAAACTGAGAACTCCTTTGTGTTGTCAAGTTTCAAAGAGCTACTACAAACCATTTTGGATTTAGAGTTGCAAATTCATCTACCTATATAGGAGAGAACAGAGTGAAACATAAAAATAAAAACTGATACTGTAAACGAACGCTTCACCCTAGAAGAACAAAATTTGGTGAGCCAAGTGGGATTTGTTTACTTGTCATTACCACCTCGTATCATCCAGATTGGGTGAAAAAGTATTTGCTGCTATTTCGGAAACTCGTAATTTCTTGGAATCTTGGCAACCCCTTTCAATGAAAGTCCTTTTCCACAGTCTCTGCTTAGGGCTACATGAAGAGGAATCAAATCATAGAGACAAAACTGAGAACTACTTTATTTTGTCAAGTTTCAAAGAGCTACTACAAACCATGTTAGATTTAGAGTTCCGAATTCATCTATCTATATAGGAGAGAAGAGAGGGAAACCTAAATATAAAAACTGCTACTGTAGACGAACACTTCAACCTAGAAGAACACAATTTGGTGAGCCATGTGGGATTTGTGTACTGATAATTACCATCAAGTATCATCAAGATTGGGTGAAAACATATTTGCTGGTATTTCGGAAACTCGTTATTTCTTAGAAGCTTGGCAACCCATCTCAATGTAAGTGCTTTTCCACAGTCTGTGCCTAGGGCTACTTGAAGAGGAAACAAAAGATAGAGACCAAACTTAGAACTCCTTTATTTTGTCAAGTTTCAAAGAGCTACTACAAACCATATTGGATTTAGAGTACCAAATTCATCTATCTATATAAAAGTGAACAGAGTGAAACCTAAAAATAAAAAATGCTACTGCAGACGAACGCTTTAACCTAGAAGAACAATTTTGGTGAGCCAAGTGAAACTTGTCTACTGATCATTACCACCAAGTATCATGAAGATTGGGTGAAAAAATATTTGCTGGTATTTCGGAAACTCTTAATTTCTTAGAAGCTTGGCAACCCCTCTCAATGAAAGTGCTTTTCCACAGTCTGACCCTAGGGCTAGTTGAAGAGGAAACAAACCATAGAGACAAAACTGAGAACTCCTTTATATTGTCAAGTTTCAAAGAGCTACTACAAACCATGTTGGATTTAGAGATCCAAATTCTTCTATCTATATAAGAGAGAACAGAGTGAAACCTACATATAAAAACTGCTACTGTAGACGAAGGCTTCAACCTAGAAGAACACAATTTGGTGAGCCTAGTGGGATTTGTGTACTGATCTTTACCACCAAGTATCATCATGATTGGGTGAAAAAATATTTCCTGGTATTTCGGAAATTCGTTATTTCTTAGAAGCTTGGCAACCCCTCTCAATGAAATTGCTTTTCCATAGTCTGTGCCTAGGGCTACTTGAAGAGGAAACAAACCATAGAGACAATACTGAGAACTACTTTATTTTGTCAAGTTTCAAAGAGCTACTACAAACCATATTGGATTTAGAGTACCAAATTCATCTATCTATATAAGAGAGAACAGAGTGAAACCTAAATATAAAAACTGCTACTGTAGAGGAACGCTTTAACCTAGAAGAGCAAAATTTGGCGAGCCAAGTGGGATTTGTGTTGTGATCATTACCTCCAAGTATCATCAAGTTTGATTGAATAAATATTTGCTGGTATTTCGGAAACTCGTTATTTCTTGGAAGTTTAGCAACCCCTTTCAATGAAAGTGCTTTTCCACAGTCTCTGCTTAGGGCTACTTGAAGAGGAAACAAATCATAGAGAAAAAACTGAGAACTCCTTTATTTTCTCAAGTTTCAAAGAGGTACTACAAACCATGTTGGATTTAGAGTTCCAAATTCATCTACCTATATAGGAGAGAACAGAGTGAAACCTAAATATAAAAACTGCAACTGTAGAGAAACGCTTCAACCTAGAAGAACAAAATTTGGTGAGCCAACTGTTATTTGTGTCCTGATCATTACCACCAAATATGATCAAGATTGTGTGAAAAAATATTTGATAGTATTTCGGAAACTCGTTATTTCTTAGAAGCTTGGCAACCCCTCTCAATGAAAGTGCTTTTCCACAGTCTGTGCCTAGGGCTTCTTGAAGAGGAAACAAACCATATAGACAAAATGAGAACTCCTTTGTTTTGTCAAGTTTCACAGAGCTACTAAAAACCATTTTGGATTTAGAGTTCCAAATTCATCTATCTATATAGGAGAGAACAGAGTGAAACCTAAAAATAAAAAAATGCTACTGTATACGAATGCTTCAACCTAGAAGAGCAAAATTTGGTGAGCCAAGTGGGATTTGTGTACTGATCATTACCACAAAGTATCATCAAGATTGGTTGAAAAAATATTTGCTGGTATTTCGGAAACTCGTTATTTCTTAGAAGCTTGGCAACCCCTCTCAATGAAAGTGTTTTTCCACAGTCTGTGCCGAGGGCTATTGAAGAGGAAAAAAAAATAGAGACAAAACTGAGAACTTGTTTATTTTGTCAAGTTTCAGAATGCAACTACAAACCATGATGGATTTAGAGTTCCAAATTCATCTATCTATGTAGGAGAGAACAGAGGGACACCTAAAAATATAAACTGCTACTGTAACCTAACGCTTCAACCTAGAAGAACAAAATTTGGTGAGCCATGTGGGATTTGTGTACTTGTCATTACCACCAAGTATCATCAAGATTGGGTGAAAAAATATATCTGGTATTTCGGAAACTCGTAATTTCTTGGAAGCTTGGCAACCCCTTTCAATGAAAGTGCTTTTCCACAGTCTCTGCTTAGGGCTACTTGAAGAGGAAACAAATTATAGAGACAAACCTGCGAACACCTTTATTTTGTAAAGTTTCAAATAGCTACTACAAACCATGTTGGATTTAGAGTTCCAAATTCATCTATCTATATAGGAGAGAACAGAGGGAAACCTAAAAATAAAAACTGCTATTGTAAATGAACGCTTCAACCTAGAAGAACAAAATTTGGTGACCCAAGTGGGATTGGTGTACTGATCATTACCACCAAGTACCTTCAAGATTGGGTGAAAAAATATTTGCTGCTATTTCGAAAACTAGTTATTTCTTAGAAGCTTGGCAACCCCTCTCAATGAAAGTGCTTTTCCACTGTCTGTGCCTAGGGCTACTTGAAGAAGAAACAAACCATAGAGACAAAACAGAGAACTACTTTATTTTGCCATGTTTCAAAGAGCTACTTCAAACCATGATGGATTTAGAGTTCCAAATTCATCTATCTATATAGGATAGAACAGAGTGAAACGTACATATAAAAACTGCTGCTGTAGACGAACGCTTCAACCTAGAAGAACACAATTTGGTGAGCCAAGTGGGATTTGTGTACTGATCTTTACCACCAAGTATCATCAAGATTGGGTGAAAAAATATTTGCTGGTATTTCGGAAACTCGTTATTTCTTAGAAGCTTGGCAACCCCTCTCAATGAAAGTGCTTTTCCACAGACTGTGCCTAGGGCTACTTGAAGAGGAAACAAACCATAGAGACAAAACTGAGAACTCCTTTATTTTTTCAAGTTTCAAAGAGCTACTACAAAACATGTTGGATTTAGAGTTCCAAATTCATCTATCTATATAGGATAGAACAGAGTGAAACCTAAAAATAAAAACTGCTACTGTAAACGAACGCTGCAAACTAGAAGAACAAAATTTGTTAAGCTAAGTGGGATTTGTGTACTTGTCATTACCACCACGTATCATCAAGATTGGGTGCAAAAATATTTGCTGGTATTTCGGAAACTCGTAATTTCTTGGAAGCATGGCAACCCCTTTCAATGAAAGTGCTTTTCCCCCGTGTCTGCTTAGGGCTACTTGAAGAGGAAACAAATTATAGAGACAAACCTGAAAACTCCTTTATTTTCTCAAGTTTCAAATAGCTACCACGAACCATGTTGGATTTAGAGTTCCAAATTCATCTATCTACATAGGAGAGAACAGAGTGAAACCTAAACATAAAAAGGGCTACTGTAGACGAACGCTTCAACCTAGAAGAACAAAATTTGGTGAACCAAGTGGGATTTGTGTACTGATCATTACCACCAATTATAGTCAAGATAGGGTGAAAAAATATTTGCTGGTATTTCGGAAACTCGTTATTTCTTAGAAGCTTGGCAACCCCTCTCAATGAAAGTGCTTTTCCACAGTCTGTGCCTAGGGCTTCTTGAAAAAGAAACAAACCATAGGGACAAAACTGAGAACTATTTTATTTTGTCAAGTTTCAAAGAGATACTACAAACCATGTTGCATTAATAGTTCCAAATTCATCTATCTATATAAGAGAACAAAGTGAAACCTAAAAATATAAACTGCAACTGTAAACGAACGCTTCAACCTGGAAGAACAAAATTTGGTGAGCCAAGTGGTATTTGTGTACTGATCATTACCACCAAGTATCATCAAGATTGGGTGAAAAAATATTTCCTGCTATTTCGGAAACTCGTTATTTCTTAGAAGCTTGTGAAACCCTTCAATGAAAGTGCTTTTCCACAGTCTGTGCCAAGGGCTACTTGAAGAGGAAAGAAACCATGGAGACAAAACTCAAAACTCCTTTATTTTATGAAGCTTCAAAGAGGTACTAAAAACCATGTTGGATTTAGAGTTCCAAATTCATCTATCTATATAGGAGAGAACTGAGTGAAACCTAAAATAAAAACTGCTACTGTAAACGAACGCTTCAACTTCGAAGAACAAAATTAGGTGAGCCAAGTGGGATTTGTGTACGTCATTAACACCAAGTATCATCAGATTGGGTGAAACAATGTTTGCTGGTAATTCGGAAACTCGTAATTTCTTGGAAGCTTGGCAACCCCTCTCAATGAAAGTGCTTTTCCTCTCTTTCTGTTTAAGGCTACTTGAAGAGGAAACAAATCATAGAGACAAAACTGAGAACTCCTTTATTTTGTCAAATTTCAAACAGCTACTACAAACCATGTTGGATTTAGAGTTCCAAATTAATATATCTATATAGGAGAGAACAGAGGGACACGTAAAAATATAAACTGCTACTGTAAACGAACGCGTCAACCTAGAAGAACCAAATATGTTGAGTCAAGTGTGATTTGTGTACTGATCATTACCACCAAGTATCATCAAGATTGGGTGAAAAAATATTTGCTGGTATTTTGGAAACTCGTTATTTCTTGGAGGCTTGGGATACCCTCTCAATGAAAGTTCTTTTCCACAGTCTGTGCCTAGGGCTACTTGAAGAGGAAACAAACCATACAGACAAAACTGAGAAATCCTTTATTTTGTCAAGTTTCAAAGAGCTACTACAAACCAAGTTGGATTTAGAGTTCCAAATTCAACTATTTATATGGAAGAGAACAGAGTGAAACCTAAATATAAAAACTGCTACTTAGACGAACGCTTCAAACTAGAAGAACAAAATTTGGTGAGTCAAGTGGGATTTGTGTACTGATCATTACCACCCAGTATCATCAAGATTGGGTGAAAAAATATTTGCTGGTATTTTGGAAACTCGTTATTTCTTAGAAGATTGGCAACCCCTCTCAAAAAAAGTGCTTTTCCACAGTCTTTGCTTAGGGCTACTTGAAGAAGAAACAAACCATAGGGGCAAAACTGAGAACTCTTTTATTTTGTCACGTTTGAAAGAGCTACTACAAACCATGTTGGATTTAGAGTTCCAAATTCATCTATCTTTATCGGATAGAACAGAGTGAAACCTAAAAATAAAAACTGCTACTGTAAACGAACGCTTCAACCTAGAAGAACAAAATTTGGTGATCCAAGAGGGATTTGTGTACTTGTTATTACCACCAAGTATCATCAAGATTGGGTGAAAAAATATTTGCTGGTATTTCGAAAACTCTAAATTTCTTGGAAGGTTGGCAAACCCTTTCAATGAAAGTGCTTTTCCACAGTCTCTGCTTAGGGCTACTTGAAGAGGAAACAAATCATAGAGACAAAACTGAGAACTCCTTTATGTTGTCAAGTTTCAAAGAGCAACTACAAACGAAGTTGAATTTAGAGTTCCAAATTCATCTATCTATATAGGAGAGAACAGAGGGACACCTAAAAATATAAACTGCTACTGTCAACGAACGCTTCAAACTAAATGAACAAAATCGGGTGAGTCAAGTGGGATTTGTGTACTGATCATTACCACCAAGTATCATCAAGATTGGGTGAAAAAATATATGCTGGTATTTTGGAAACTCGTTATTACTTAGAAGCTTGGCAACCCCTCTCAATGAAAGTGCTTTTCCAAAGTCTGTGCCTAGGGCTACTTGAGGAGGAAACAAACCATAGAGACAAAACTGAGAACTCCTTTATTTTCTCAAGTTTCAAAGAGCTACTACAAACCATGTTGGATTTAGAGTTCCAAATTCATCTATCTATGTAGAAGAGAACAGAGTGAAACGTAAATATAAAAACTGCTACTGTGAGACGAACGCTTCAAACTTGAAGAACAAAATTTGGTGAGCCAAGTTGGATTGGTGTGCTGATCATTACCCCCAAGTATCATCAAGATTGTGTGAAAAAAATATTTGCTGGTATTTCGGAAACTCGTTATTTCTTAGAAGCCTGGGATACCCTCTCAATGGAGGTGATTTTCCACAGTCTGTGCCTAGGGCTACTTGAAGAGGAAACAAACCATAGAGACAAAACTGAGAACTCCTTTATTTAATGAAGTTTCAAAGAGCTACTACAAACCATGTTGGATTTAGAGTTCCAAATTCATCTATCTATATAGGAGAGAACAGAATGAAACCTAAAAATAAAAACTGCTTCTGTAAAGGAACGCTTCAACCTAGAAGAACAAAATTTGGTGAACCAAGTGGGATTTGTGTACTTGTCATTACCAACACGTATCGTCAAGATTGGGTTACAAAGTATTTGCTGGTATTTCGGAAACTCGTAATTTCTTGGAAGCTTGGCAACTCCTTTCAATGAAAGTGCTTTTCCACAGTCTCTGCTTAGGGCTAATTGAAGAGGAAACAAATCATAGAGACAAAACTGAGAACTACTTTTTTTGTCAAGTTTCAAAGCGCTACTACAAACCATGCTGGATTTAGAGTTCCAAATTCATCTATCTATATATGAGAGAACAGATGGACACCTAAAAATATAAACTGCTACTGTAAACGAACGCTTCAACCTAGAAGAACACAATTGGTTAGTGAAGTAAGATTTGTGTGATGATCATTACCACCAAGTATCATCGAGATTGGGTGAAAAAATATTTGCTGGTATTTCGGAAACTCGTTATTTCTTAGAAGCTTGGCAACCCCTCTGAATGAAAGTGCTTTTGCTCAGTCTGTGCCTAGGGCTACTTGAAGAAGAAACAAACCATAGAGACAAAACTGAGAAGTATTTTATTTTGTCAAGTTTCAGAGAGCTACTGCAAACCATGTTGGATTTAGAGTTCCAAATTCATCTCTCTATATAGGCTAGAACAGAGTGAAACCAAAAAATAAAAACTGCTATTGTAGACGAAAGATTCAACCTAGAAGAACAAAATTTGGTGAGCCAAGTGTGATTTGTGTAATTGTCATTACCACAAAGTATCATCAAGATTGGGTGAAAAAATATTTGCTGGTATTTCGGAAACTCGTAATTTCTTGGAAGCTTGGCAACCCCTTTCAATGAAAGTGCTTTTCCACAGTCTCTGCTTAGGGCTACTTGAAGAGGAATCAAATCATAGACACAAAACTGAGAACTCGTTTATTTTGTCAAGTTTCAAAGAGCTACAACAAACCATGTTGGATTTAGATTTCCAAATTCATCTATCTATATAGAAGAAAACAGAGTGAAACCTAAATATAAAAACTACTAATGTAGATGAACGATGCAACCTAGAAGAACAAAATTTGGTGAGCCAAGTGAAACTGGTGTACTGATCATTACCCCCCAGTATCAACAAGATTGGGTGAAAAAATATTTGCTGGTATTTCGGAAACTCGTTATTTCTTAGACGCTTGGCAACCCCTCTCAATGAAAGTGCTTTTCCACAGTCTGTGCCTAGGGCTACTTGAAGAGGAAACAAACCATAGAGACAAAACTGAGAACTCCTTTATTTTGTCAAGTTACAAAGAGCTACTACAAACCAAGTTGGATTTAGAGTTCCAAATTCATCCATCTATATCGAAGAGAACAGAGTGAAACCTAAATATAAAAACAGCTACTGTAGACGAACGCTTCAACCTAGAAGAACAAAATTTGGTGAGCCCAGTGGGATTGGTGTACTGATCATTACCCCCAAGTATCATCAAGATTGGCTGAAAAAATATTTGCTGGTATTTCAGAAACTCGTTATTTCTTAGAAGCTTGGCAACCCATCTCAATGAAAGTGCTTTTCCACAGTCTGTGCCTAGGGCTACTTGAAGAGGAAACAAACCATACGGACAAAACAGAGAACTCCTTTATTTTGTCATGTTTCAAAGAGGTAATACAAACCATGTTGGATTTAGAGTTCCAAATTCATCTATCTATATAGGAGAGAACAGAGTGAAACCTAAAAATAAAAACTGCTTCTGTAAAGGAACGCTTCAACCTAGAAGAACAAAATTTGGTGAGCCAAGTGGAATTTGTGTACTTGTCATTACCACCTTGTATCATCCAGAGTGGGTAAAAAATATTTGCTGGTATTTCGGAAATTCGTAATTTCTTGGAAGCTATGCAACCCACTTCCATGAAAGTGGTTTTCCACAGTCTCTCCTTAGGGCTATATGAAGAAGAAACAAACAATAGAGACAAAAGTGAGAACTAATTTTTTTGTAAAGTTTCAAAGAGCTACTACAAACCATGTTGGATTTAGAGTTCCAAATTCATCTATCTATACAGGAGAGAACAGAGGGAAACTTAAATATAAAAACTGCTACTTTAGACCAACGCTTAAACCTAGAAGAACAAAATTTTTTGAGCAAAGTGGGATTTTTGTACTGATCATTGCCACGAAGTATCAACAAGATTGGGGGAAAAAATATTTGCAGGTATTTCGGAAACTCGTTATTTCTTAGAAGCTTGGCAACCCCTCTCAATGAAAGTGCTTTTCCACAGTCTGTGCCTAGGGCTACTTGAAGAGGAAACAAACCATAGAGACAAAACTGAGAACAACTTTATTTTGTCAAGTTTCAAAGAGCTACTACAAGCCATGTTGGATTTAGAGTTCCAAATTCATCTATCTATATATAGAGAACAGAGTGAAACCTAAATATAAAAACTGCTAGTGAGAACGAACGCTTCAACCTAGAAGAACACAATTTGGTGAGCCAAGTGGGATTTGTGTACTGATCATTAAGACTACATATTATCAAGATTGGGTGAAAAAATATTTGCTGGTATTTCGGAAACTGGTTATTTCTTAGAAGCTTGGCAACCCCTCTCAATGAAAGTGCTTTTCCACAGTCTGTGCCAAGGGCTAATTGAAGAGGAAAAAAAAACATACGCCAAAACTGAGAACTCTTTTATTTTGTCAAGTTTCAAAGAGCTACTACAAACCATGTTGGATTTAGAGTTCCAAATTCATCTATCAATATATGAGAGAACAGAGTAAAACCTAAAAATAAAAACTGCTACTATAAACGAATGCTTCAACCTAGCAGGACAAAATTTGGTGAGCCAAGTGAGATTTGTGTACTTGTCATTACCACCAGTATCATCCAGATTGGGTGAAAAAATATTTGCTGGTATTTCGGAAACTCGTAATTTCTTGGAAGCTTGGCAAACCCTTTCAATGAAAGTGCTTTTCCACAGTCTCGGCTTAGGGCTACCTGAAGAGGAAACAAACCATAGAGACAAAACTGAGAACAACTTTATTTTGTCAAGTTTCAAAGAGCTACTACAAACCAAGTAGGATTTAGATTTCCAAATTCATCTATCTATATAGGAGAGAACAGAGGGAAACCTAAATATAAAAACTGCTAGTGTAGACGAAAGCTTAAACCTAGAAGAACACAATTTGGTGAGCCAAGTGGGATTTGTGTACTGATCATTACTACCACGTATCATCAAGATTGGGTGAAAAAATATTTGCTGGTATTTCGGAACCTCGATATTTCTTAGAAGCTTGGCAACCCCTCTCAATGAAAGTGCTTCTCCACAGTCTGTGCCTACAGCTTCTTGAAGCAGAAACAAACCATAGAGACAAAACTGAGAACTCCTTTATTTTGTCAAGTTTCAAAGAGCTACTACAAACCATGTTGGAGTTAGAGTTCCAAATTTATCTATCTCTATAGGAGAGAACAGAATGAAACCTACAAAGAAAAACTGCTACTGTAAACGAACGCTTCGCCCTAGAAGAACAAAATTTGGTGAGCCAAGTGGGATTTGTGTACTTGTCATTACCACCACGTATCATCAAGATTGGGTGAAAAAATATTTGCTGGTATTTCAGAAACTCGTAATTTCTTAAAAGGTTTGCAACCCATTTCAATGAAAGTGCTTTTCCACAGTCTCTGCTTAGGGCTAGTTGAAGAGGAAACAAACCATAGAGACAAAACTGAGAAACTTTTTTTGTAAAGTTTCAAAGAGCTACTACAAACCATGTTGGATTTAGAGTTCCAAATTCATCTATCTCTACAGGAGAGAACAGAGGGAAACTTAAATATAAAAACTGGTACTTTAGATGAACGCTTAAACCTAGAAGAACACAATTTGGTGAGCCAAGTGGGATTTGTGTACTGATCGTTACCACTACGTATAATCAACATTGGGGGAAAAAAAATTTGCTGGTATTTCGGAAACTGGTTATTTCTTAAGCTTGGCAACCCCTCTCAATGAAAGTGCTTTTCCACAGTCTGTGCCAAGGCCTAATTGAAGAGGAAACAAACCATACGGACAAAACTGAGAACTCCTTTATTTTGTCACGTTTCAAAGAGCTACTACAAACCATGTTGGATTTAGAGTTCCAAATTCATCTATCTGTATAGGGGAAAACAGAGTAAAACCTAAAAATAAATACTGCTACTATAAACGAATGCTTCAACCTAGCAGAACAAAATTTGGTGAGCCAAATGAGATTTGTGTACTTGTCATTACCACCACGTATCATCCAGATTGGGTGAAAAAATATTTGCTGGTATTTCGGAAACTCGTAATTTCTTGGAAGGTTTGCAACCCATTTCAATGAAAGTGCTTTTCCACAGTCTCTGCTTAGGGCTACTTGAAGAGGAAACAAACCATAGAGACAAAACTGAGAAACTTTTTTTGTAAAGTTTGAAAGAGCTACTACAAACCATGTTGGAGTTAGAGATCCAAATTCATCTATCTATATAGGAGAGAACAGCGTGAAACCTAAAAATAAAAACTGCTACTGTAAACGAACGCTTCACCCTAGAAAAACAAAATTTGGTGAGCCAAGTGGGATTTGTGTACTTGTCATTACCACCACGTATCATCAAGATTGGGTGAAAAAATATTTGCTGGTATTTCGGAAACTCGTTATTTCTTGGAAGCTTGGCAACCCTTTTCAATGAAAGTGCATTTCCACAGTCTGTGCCTAGGGCTACTTGAAGAGGAAACAAAACATAGAGACAAAACTGAGAACTCCTATATTCTATCACGTTTCAAAGATCTACTACAAACCATGTTGGATTTATAGTTCCAAATTCATCTATCTATATTGGAGAGAACAGAGTGAAACCTAAAAATAAAAACTGCTACTGAAAATGAACGCTTCAACCTAGAAGAACTAAATTTGGTGAGCCAAGTGGGACTTGTGTACTGATCATTACCACCAAGTATCATGAAGATTGGGTGAAAAATATTTGCTGGTATTTCGGAAACTCGTTATTTCTTTGACGCTTGGCAACCCTCTCAATTTAAGTGCTTTTCCAAAGTAGGTGCCTAGGGCTAATTGAAGAGGATACAAACCATAGAGACAAAACTGAGAACTCCTTTATTTTGTCAACTTTCAAAGAGCTACTAAAAACCATGTTGGATTTAGAGTTCCAAATTCATCTATCTATATAGGAAAAAACAGAGTGAAACCTAAATATAAAAACTGGTACTGTAGACGCACGCTTCAACCTAGAAGAACCACATTTGGTGAGCCAAGTTGGACTTGTGTACTGATCATTACCACCAAGTATCATCAAGATTGGTTGAAAAAATATTTGCTGGTATTTCGGAAACTCGTTATTTCTTAGAAGCTTTTCAACCCCTCTCAATGAAAGTGCTTTTCCACAGTCTGTTCCTAGGGAAACTTGAAGAGAAAACAAACCATAGAGACAAAACTGAGAACTTCTTTATTTTGTCAAGTTTCAAAGAGCTAATACAAACCATGTTGGATTTAGAGTTCCAAATTCATCTATCTATATAAGAGAGAACAGAGGGAAACCTAAATATAAAAACTACTACTGTAGAGGAACGCTTCAAACTATAAGGACAAAATTTGGTGAGCCAAGTGGGATTTGTGTACTGATCATTACCACCACGTAGCATCAAGATTGGGTGAAAAAATATTTGCTGTTATTTCTGAAACTCGTTATTTCTTAGAAGGTTGGCAACCCCTCTCATTGAAAGTACTTTTCCGCAGTCTGTGCCAAGGGCTACTTGAAGAGGAAACAAACCATAGAGACAAAACTGAGAACTCCTTTATTTATCAAGTTTCAAAGAGCTACTACAAACCATGTTGGATTTAGAGTTCCAAATTCATCTGTCTATATAGGAGAGAACAGAGTGAAACCTAAAAATAAAAACTGCTACTGTAAAGGAACGCTTCCCCCTACAAGAACAAAATTTGGTGAGCCAAGTGGAATTTGTGTACTTGTCATTACCACCATGTATCATCCAGAGTGGGTAAAAAATATTTGCTGGTATTTCGGAAATTCTTAATTTCTTGGAAGCTATGCAACCCATTTCCATGAAAGTGGTTTTCCACAGTCTCTGCTTAGGGCTATATGAAGAGGAAACAAACCATAGAGACAAAAGTGAGAACTAATTTTTTTGTAAAGTTTCAAAGAGCTACTACAAACCATGTTGGATTTAGAGTTCCAAATTCATCTATCTATACAGAAGAGAACAGAGGGAAACTTAAATATGAAAACTGCTACTTTAGACGAACGCTTAAACCTAGAAGAACAAAATTTTTTGACCAAGTGGGATTTTTGTACTGATCATTGCCACGAAGTATCAACAAGATTGGATGAAAAAATATTTGCAGGTATTTCGGAAACTCGTTATTTCTTAGTAGCTTGGCAACCCCTCTCAATGAAAGTGCTTTTCCACAGTCTGTGCCTAGGGCTACTTGAAGAGGAAACAAACCATAGAGACAAAACTGAGAACAACTTTATTCTGTCAAGTTTCAAAGAGCTACTACAAACCATGTTGGATTTAGAGTTCCAAATTCATCTATCTATATATAGAGAACAGAGTGAAACCTAAATATAAAAACTGCTACTGAGAACGAACGCTTCAACCTAGAAGAACACAATTTGGTGAGCCAAGTGGGATTTGTGTACTGATCATTAAGACTACATGTTATCAAGATTGGGTGAAAAAATATTTGCTGGTATTTCGGAAACTGGATATTTCTTAGAAGCTTGGCAACCCCTCTCAATGAAAGTGCTTTTCCACAGTCTGTGCCAAGGGCTAATTGAAGAGGAAAAAAAAACCATACGGACAAAACTGAGAACTCTTTTATTTTGTCAAGTTTCAAAGGTCTACTACAAACCATGTTGGATTTAGAGTTCCAAATTCATCTATCAATATATGAGAGAACAGAGTAAAACCTAAAAATAAAAACTGCTATATAAACGAATGCTTCAACCTAGCAGGACAAAATTTGGTGGATTTAGAGTTCCAAATTCATCTATCAATATAGGAGAGAACAGAGTGAAACCTACATATAAAAACTGCTAATGTAGACGAACGCTTCAACCTAGAAAAACACAATTTGGTGAGCCAAGTGGGATTTTTGTACTGATCATTACCACCACGTATCATCAAGATTGGGTGAAAAAATATTTTCCGGTTATTTCGGAAATTTGTTATTTCTTAGAAGATTGGAAAACTATTTCAATGAAAGTGCTTTTCCAATGTCTGTGCCTAGGGCAACTTGATAAGGAAACAAACCATAGAGGCAAATCTGAGAACTCCTTTATTTTGTCAAGTTTCAAAGAGCTACTACAAACCATGTCAGATTTAGAGTTCCAAATTCATCTATCAATATAGGAGAGAACAGAGTGAAACCTAAAAATAAAAACTGCTACTGTAAACGAACGCTTCAACCTAGAAGAACAAAATTTGGTGAGCCAAGTGGGATTTGTGTTCTGATCATTACCACCAAGTATCATCAAGATTGGGTGAAAAAATATTTGCTGGTATTTCGGAACCTCGTTATTTCTTAGAAGCTTGGCAACCCCTCTCAATGAAAGTGCTTTTCCACAGTCTATTCCTAGGGCTTTGAAGAGGAAAGAAACCATAGAGATAAAACTGAGAACTACTTTATTTTGTCAAGTTTCAAAGAGCTACTACAAACCATGTTGGATTTAGAGTTCCAAATTTATCTATCTATATAGGACAGAACAGAGAGAAACCTAAATGTAAAAACTGCTACTGTAGGAAAACGCTTCAACCTAGAAGAACACAATTTGGTGAGCAAGTGGGATTTGTGTCCTGATCATTACCACCAAGTATCATCAAGATTGGCTGAAAAAATATTTGCTGGTATTACTGAAACTCGTTATTTCTTATAAGATTGGCAACCCCTCTCAATGAAAGTGCTTTTCCACAGTCTGTGCCTAGGGCTTCTTGAAGAGGAAACAAACCATATAGACAAAACTGAGAACTCCTTTGTTTTGTCAAGTTTCACAGAGCTACTACAAACCCTTTTGGATTTAGAGTTCCAAATTCATCTATCTATATAGGAGAGAACAGAGGGAAACCTAAAAATAAAAACTGATACTGTAAACGAACGCTTCACCATAGAAGAACAAAATTTGGTGAGCCATGTGGGATTTGTGTACTTGTGCTTACCACCACGTATCATCCAGATTGGGTGAAAAAGTATTTGCTGCTATTTCGGAATCTCATAATTTCTTGGAATCTTGGCAACCCCTTTCAATGAAAGTGCTTTTCCACAGTCTCTGCTTAGGGCTACTTGAAGAGGAAACAAATCAAAGAGACAAAACTGAGAACTACTTTATTTTGTCAAGTTTCAAAGAGCTACTACAAACCATGTTGGATTTAGAGTTTCAAATTCATCTATCTATCTATATAGGAGAGAACAGAGGGAAACCTAAACATAAAAACTACTACTGTAGACGAATGCTTCAAGCTAGAAGAACACAATTTGGTGAGCCAAGTGGGATTTGTGTCCTGACCTGATCATTACCACCAAGTATCATCAAGATTGGCTGAAAAAATATTTGCTGGTATTTCGGAAACTCGTTATTTCTTAGAAGATTGGCAACCCCTCTCAATGAAAGTGCTTTTCCACAGTCTGTGCCTAGGGCTTCTTGAAGAGGAAACAAACCATATAGACAAAATGAGAACTCCTTTGTTTTGTCAAGTTTCACAGAGCTACTAAAAACCCTTTTGGATTTAGAGTTCCAAATTCATCTACCTATATAGGAGAGAACAGAGTGAAACCTAAAAATAAAAAATGCTACTGTAAACGAACGCTTCAAACTAGAAGAACAAAATTTGGTGAGCCAAGTGGGATTTGTGTACCAATCATTACCCCCAAGTATCATCAAGTTTGGGTGAAAAAGTATTTGCTGGTATTTCGGAAATTCTTTATGTCTTGGAAGCTTGGCAACCCCTTCAATGCAAGTGCTTTTCCACAATCTCTGCCTAGGGCTACTTGAAGAGAAAACAAATCATAGAGATAAAACTGAGAACTACATTATTTTGTCAAGTTTCAAAGAGCTACTACAAACCATGTTGGATTTAGCGTTCCAAATTCATCTATCTTTATAAGAGAGAACAGAGTAAAACCTAAATATAAAATCTGCCACTGTAGACGTAAGCTTTAACCTAGAAGAACACAATTTGGTGAGCCAAGTGGGATTTGTGTACGGATCACTACCACCACGTATCATCAAGATCGGGTGAAAAAATATTTGCTGGTATTTTGGAAACTCGTTATTTCTTAGATAATTGGCAACCCCTCTCAATAAAAGTGCTTTTCCACAATCTGGGCCTAGGGCTACCTCAAGAGGAAACAAACAATAGAGAAAAAACTGAGAACAACTTTATTTTGTCAAGTTTCAAAGAGATACTACAAACCATGTTGGATTTAGAGTACCAAATTTATCTATCTATACAGGTGAGAACAGAGTGAAACCTAAATATAAAAACTGCTACTGTAGACTAACGCTTAAACCTAGAAGAACAAAATTTGGTGAGCCAAGTGGGAATTCTGTACTCATCATTAGACCAAGTATCATCAAGATTGGGTGAAAAACTATTTGCTGGTATTTCGGAAACTCGTTATTACTTAGAAGTTTGGCAACTCCTCTCAATGACAGTGCTTTTCCACAGTCTGTGCCTAGGGCTTCTTGAAGAGGAAACAAACCGTATAGAAAAAACAGAGAACTCCTTTGTTTTGTCAAGTTTGAAATAGCTACTACGAACCATTTTGGATTTAGAGTTCCAAATTCATCTATCTATATAGGAGAGAACAGAGTGAAAAATAAAAATAAAAACTGATACTGTAAATGAAGGCTTTACCCTAGAAGAACAAAATTTGGTGAGCCAAGTGGGATTTGTGTACTTGTCATTACCACCACGTATCATCCAGATTGGGTGAAAAAGTATTTGCTGATATTTCGGAAACTCGTAATTTCTTGGAAGCTTGGCAACCCCTTTCAATGAAAGTGCTTTTCCACAGTCTCTGCTTAAAGGTACTTGAAGGGGAAACAAATCTCAGAGACAAAACGAAGAACTCCTTTATTTTCTCAAGTTTCAACGAGCTACTACAAACCATGTTGGATTTAGAGTTCCAAATTCATGTATCTATGTAGGAGAGAACAGAGGGAAACCTAAATATAAAAACTGCTACTGTAGACGAACGCTTCAAGCTAGAAGAACACAATTTGGTGAGCTAAGTGGGATTTGTGTACTGATCATTACCACCACGTGTCATCAAGATTGGGTGAAAAAATATTTGCTGGTTTTTCAAAAACTCGTTATTTCTTAGAAGCTTGGCAACCCCTCTCAATGAAAGTGCTTTTCCACAGTCTGTGCCTACGGCTACTTGAAGAGGAAACAAACTACAGAGACAAAAATGAGAAGTACTTTATTTTGTCAAGTTTCAAAGAGCTACTACAAAACATGTTGGATTTAGAGTTCCAAATTCATCTATCTATATAGGAGAGAACAGAGTGAAACCTAATAATAAAAACTGCTACTGTAGACTAACGGTTAAACATAGAAGAACAAATTTGGTGAGCCAAGTGGGAATGGTGTACTGATCATTACCACCAAGTGTCATGAAGATTGGGTGAAAAAATATTTGCTGGTATTTTGGAAACTCGTTATTTCTTAGAAGCTTGGCAACCCCTCTCAATGAAAGTGATTTTCCACAGTCTGTGCCTAGGGCTTCTTGAACAGGAAAAAAACCATATAGAAAAAACTGTGAACTCCTTTGTTTTGTCATGTTTCAAAGTAACGACAAACCATGTTGGATTTAGAGTTCCAAATTCATCTATCTATATAGGAGAGAACAGATGAAACCTAAAAATAAAAACTGCTCTTGTAACGAACGCTTCAACCTAGAAGAACAATATTTGGTGAGCCAAGTGGGATTTGTGTACTTGTCATTACCACCACGTATCACCAAGATTGGGTTAAAAAATATTTGCTGGTATTTCAGAAACCCGTAATTTTTTGGGAGCTTGGCAAACCCTTTCAATGAAAGTGCTTTTCCACAGTCTATGCTTAGGGCTACATGAAGAGGAAACAAATCATAGAGACAAAACTGAGTACTCCTTTATTTTGTCAAGTTTCAAAGAGCTACTACAAACCATGTTGGATTTAGAGTTCCAAATTCATCTATCTATATATTAGAGAACAGAGGGAAACCTAAAAATATAAAATGCTACTCTAAAAGAACGCTTCATCCTAGAAGAACAAAATTTGGTGAGCCAAGTGGGATTTGTGTCCTTGTCATTACCACCAAATATCATCAAGATGGGGTGAAAAAATATTTGCTGGTATTTCGGAAACCTGTAATTTCTTGGAAGCTTGTCAACCCCTTTCAATGGAAGTGCTTTTCCACAGTCCCTTCCTGGGCTACTTGAAGAGGAAACAAACCATAGAGACAAAACTGAGAACATTTTTATTTTGTCAAGTTTCAAAGAGCTACTAGAAACCATGTTGTATTTAGAGTTCCAAATTCATCTATCTATATAGGAAAGAACAGAGGGAAACCTAAAAATAAAAACTGCTCTTGTAAACGAACGCTTCAACCTAGAAGAGCAAAATTTGGTGAGCCAAGTGGGATTTGTGTACTTGTAATTATCACCAAATACCATCAAGATTGGGTGAAAAAATATTTGCTGGTATTTTGGAAACCCGTAATGTTTTGGGAGCTTGGCAAACCCTTTCAATGAAAGTGCTTTTCCACAGTCTCTGCTTAGGGCTACTTGAAGAGGAAACAAATCATAGAGACGAAACTGAGTACTCCTTTATTTTGTCAAGTTTCAAAGAGCTACTACAAACCATGTTGGATTTAGAGTTCCAAATTCATCTATCTATATAGGAGAGAACAGAGGGAAACCTAAAAATATAAACTGCTACTCTAAAAGAAAGCTTCAACCTGGAAGAACAAAATTTGGTGAGCCAAGTGGGATTTGTGTCCTTGTCATTACCACCAAATATCATCAAGATTGGGTGAAAAAATATTTGCTGGTATTTCGGAAACTCGTTATTTCTTAGGAGCCTGGCAACCCCTCTCAATGAAAGTGCATTTCCACAATGTCTGCCTGGGGCTTCTTGAAGAGGAAACAAAACATAGAGACAAAAATGAGAACTTCTTCATTTTGTCAAGTTTCAAAGAGCTACTACAATGCATGTTGGATTTAGAGTTCCAAATTCATCTATCTATATAAAAAAGAACAGAGTGAAACCTAAAAATAAAAACTGCTACTGTAAACGAACGCTTCAACCTAGAAGAGCATAATTTGGTGAGCCAAGTGGGATTTGTGTACTTTTCATCACCACCAAGTATCATCAAGATGGGGTGAAAAAATATTTGCTGGTATTTCGGAAACCCGTAATTTCTTGGAAGCTTGGCAACCCCTTTCAATGGAAGTGCTTTTCCACAGTCTCTGCCTGGGCTACTTGAAGAGGACACAAATCATAGAGACAAAAATGAGAACTCCTTTATTTTGTCTAATTTCAAAGAGCTACTACAAACCATGTTGGATTTAGAGTTCCAAATTCATCTATCTATATAGGAGAACAGAGGGAAACCTAAAAATATAAACTGCTACTGTAAACGAACGCTTCAACCTAGAAGAACAAAATTTGGTGAGCCAAGTGGGATTTGAGTACTTGTCATTACCACCAAGTATCATCAGTTTGGGTGTAAAAATATTTGCTGGTATTTCGGAAACTCGTAATTTCATGGAAGCTTGGCAACCCCTTTCAATGAAAGTGCTTTTCCACAGTCTCTGCTTAGGGATACTTGAGAAGGAAACAAATCATAG
Organism: Callospermophilus lateralis; assembly: GCF_048772815.1. NCBI lineage: Eukaryota > Metazoa > Chordata > Mammalia > Rodentia > Sciuridae > Callospermophilus > Callospermophilus lateralis. The sequence goes on from NW_027515917.1 coordinate 22,284, forward strand.
AGACAAAACTGAGAAGTTCTTTATTTTGCCAAGTGTCAAAGAGCTACTACAAACCATGATGGATTTAGAGTTCCAAATTCATCTGTCTATATAGGAGATAACAGATGGACACCTAAATATATAAACTGCAACTGTAAACGAACGCTTCAACATAGAAGAACAAAATTTGGTGAGCCAAGTGGGATTTGTGTACTTGTCATTACCACCACGTATCATCAAGATTGGGTGAAAAAATTTTTGCTGGTATTTCGGAAAATCGTAATTTCTTGGAAGCTTGGCAACACCTTTCAATGAAAGTGCTTTCCACAGTCTCTGCGTATGGCTTCTTGAAGAGGAATCAAACCATAGAGACAAAACTGAGAACACTTTTTTTGTCAAGTATCAAAGAGCTACTACAAACCATGTTGGATTTAGAGTTCCAAATTCATCTATCTATATGGGAGAGAAGAGAGGGAAACCTAAATATAAAAATTGCTACTGTACACGAACGCTTCAACCTAGAAGAACAAAATTTGGTGAGCCAAGTGGGAATTGTGTACTGATCATAACCACCAAGTATCCTCAAGATTGGGTGAATAAACATTTGCTGGTCTTTCGGAAACTCCTTATTTCTTAGAAGCTTGGCAACGCCTCTCAATGAAAGTGCTTTTCCACAGTCTGTGCCTAGGTCTACTTTTAGAGGAAACAAACCTATGAGACAAAACGGAGAACTCCTTTATTGTGTCAAGTTTCAAAGAGCTACTACAAACCATGTTGGATTTGGAGTTCAAATTCATTTATCTATATAGGAGAGAACAGTGTGAAACCTAACATTAAAAGAGCTACTGTAAACGAACGCTTCAACGTAGAAGAAAAAAATTTGGTAAGCCAAGTGGGATTTGTGTACTGATCATTACCACCAAGTATCATCAAGGTTGGGAGAAAAAATATTTGCTGGTATTTCGGAAACTCGTTATTTTTTAGAAGCTTGTCAACCCCTCTCAAAGAAAATGCTTTTCCACTGTCTGTCCCTAGGGCTACTTGAAGAAGAAACAAATCATAGAGACAAAACTGAGAACTCCTTTATTTTGTCAAGTTTCAAAGAGGTACTACAAACCTTGTTGGATTTAGAGTTCCAAATTCATCTATCTATATAGGAGAGAACAGAGGGAAACCTAAAAATAAAAACTGCTACTGTAAACGAATGCTTCAATCTAGAAGAGCAAAATTGATGACCAAGTGGGATTTGTGTACTTGTCTTTACCACCAAGTATCATCAAGTTTGGTTGTAAAAATATTTGCTGGTATTTCGGAAACCCATAATTTCTTGGGAGCTTGTAAACCCTTTCAATGAAAGTGCTTTTCCATAGTCTCTGCTTAGGGCTACTTGAAGAGGAAACAAAGCATAGAGACAAAACTGAGAACTCCTTTAATTGTCAAGTTTCAAAGAGCTACTACAAACCATGTTGTATTTAGAGTTCCAAATTCATCTATCTATATAGGAGAGAACAGAGAGAAACCTAAAAATATAAACTGCCACTGTAAACGAACGCTTCAACCTAGAAGAACAAAATTGGGTGAGCCAAGTGGGAATTGTGTACTTGTCACTACCACCAAGTATCATCAAGATTGGGTGAAAAAATGTTTTCTGGTATTTCGGCAACTCGTTATTTCTTAGAAGCCTGGCAACCCCTCTCAATGAAAGTTCTTTTCCACAGTCTTTCCCTAGGGCTACTTGAAAAGGAAAGAAAACATAGAGACAAAACTGAGAACTCCTTCATTTTGTCAAGTTTCAAAGAGCTACTACATACCATGTTGGATTTAGAGTTCCAAATTCATCTATCTTTATAAAAGAGAACAGAGTGAAACCTAAAAATATAAACTGCTACTGTAAACGAACGCTTCAACCTAGAAGAACAAAATTTGGTGAGCCAAGTGGTACTTGAGTACTCATCATTACCAACAAGTATCATCAAGATTGGGTGAAAAAATATTTGCTGGTATTTCGGAAACTCGTAATTTCTTGGATGCTTTTCAACCCCTATCAATGAAAGTGCTTTTCCACAGTCTCTACTTAGGGCTACTTGAAGAGGAAAAAAACCATAGAGACAAAACTGAGAACTCCTTTATTTTGTCAAGTTTCAAAGAGCTGCTACAAACCATGTTGGATTTAGAGTTCCAAATTCATCTATCTTTATAAAAGAGAACAGAGTGAAACCTAAAAATATAAACTGCTACTGTAAACGAAAGCTTCAACCTCGAAGAACAAAAGTTGGTGAGCCAAGTGGGATTTTTTCTTCTGATCATTTTCACCAAGTATCATCAAGATAGGGTGAAAAAATATTTGCTGGTATTTCGGAAACTCGTTATTTCTTAGAAGCTTGGCAACCCCTCTCAATGAAAGTGCTTTTCCACAGTCTGTGCCTAGGTTTACTTGAAGAGGAAACAAACCATAGAGACAAAACTGAGAACTCCTTTATTTTATCAAGTTTCAAAGAGCTACTAGATACCATGTTGGATTTAGAGTTCCAAATTCATCTATCTACATAGGAGAGAACAGAGTGAAACCTAAAAATAAAAACTGCTACTGTAAATGAACGCTTCAACCTAGAAGAACAAAATTTGGTGAACCAAGTGGGATTTTTGTACTTGTCATTACCACCACGTATCATCCAGTTTGGGTGTAAAAATATTTGCTGGTATTTCGGAACCTCGTATTTTCTTGGAAGTTTGGCAACCACGTTCAATGAAAGGGCTTTTCCACAGTCTCTGATTAGGGCTACTTGAAGAGGAAACAAACCATAAAGACAAAACTGAGAACTACTTTCCTTGTCAAGTTTCAAAGAGCTACTACAAACCATGTTGGATTTAGAGTTCCAAATTCAATTTTCTATATAGGAGAGAAGAGAGGGAAACCTAAATATGAAAACTGCTACTGTAGACGTACGCTTCAACCTAGAAGAGCAAAATTTGGTGAGCCAAGTGGGATTTGTGTACTGATCATTACCACCAAGTATCATAACAATTGGGTGAAAAAATATTTGCTGGTATGTCGGAAACTCGTTATTTCTTAGAAGGTTGGCAACCCCTCTCAATGAAATTGCTTTTCCACAGTCTGTGCCTAGGGCTTCTTGAAGAGGACACAAACCATAGAGTTAAAACTGAGAACTCCTTTATTTTGTCAAGTTTCAAAATGCTACTAGAAACCATGTTGGATTTAGAGTTCCAAATTCATCTATCTATATAAAAGAGAACAGAGGGAACCTAAATATAAAAACTGCTGCTGTAGACGAACGCTTCAACATAGAGGAACAAAATTTGGTGAGCCAAGTGGGATTTGTGTACTTGTCATTACTACTAGGTATGATCAAGATTGGGTGAAAAAATCTCTGCTTGTATTTCAGGACATCGTAATTTCCTGGAAGCTTGGCAAACCCTTTCAATGAAAGTGCTTTTCCACAGTCTGTGCATAGGGCTACTTGAAGGGGAAACAAACCATAGAGACAAAACTGAGAAGTACTTTATTTTGTCAAGTTTTAAAGAGCTACTACAAACCATGTTGGATTTAGACTTCCAAATTCATCTATCTGTATTGGAGAGAACACAGGAAATCCTAAATATAAAAACTGCTACTGTAGACGAACGCTTCAACCTAGAAGACAAAAATTTGGTGAGCCAAGTGGGATTTGTGTACTGATCATTAACACCGAGTATCATGAAGATTGGGTGAAAAAATATTTGCTGGTATTTTGAAAACTCGTTATTTCTTAGAAGCTTGGCAACTCCTCTCAATGAAAGAGCTTTTCCACAGTCTGTTCCTAGGGCTACTTGAAGAGGAAACAAAGCATAGAGACAAATCTGAGAACCCCTTTATTTTGTCAAGTTTCAAAGAGCTACTACAAACCATATTGGATTTAGAGTTCCAAATTCATCTATCGATATAGGAGAGAACAGAGAAAAACCTAAATATAAAAAATGCTACTGTAGACGAACGCTTCAACCTAGAAGAACACAATTTGTTGAGCCAAGTGGGATTTGTGTACTTGTCATTACCACCACGTATCATCTAGTTTGGGTGAAAAAATATTTTCTGCTATTTCGAAATCGTAATTTCTTGTAAGCTTGGCAACCCCTTTAAATGAAAGTACTTTTACACAGTCTCTGCTTACGGCTACTTGAAGAGGAAACAAATCTTAGAGACAAAACTGAGAACTACTATTTTTGTCAAGTTTCAAAGAGCGACTACAAACCATGTTGGATTTAGAGTTCCAAATTCATCTATCTATATAGGAAAGAACAGAGGGAAACCTAAAAATATAAACTGCTACTGTAAAAGAACGCTTCAACCTAGAAGAACAAAATTTGGTGAGTCAAGTGGGATTTGTGTACCGATCATTACCACCAAGTATCATTAAGATTGGGTGAAAAAATATTTTCTGGTGTTTCGGAAACTCGTGATTTCTTGGAAGCTTGGCAACCCCTTTCAATGAAAGTGCTTTTCCACAGTCCCTGCTTAGGGCTACTTGAAGAGGAAACAAACCATAGAGACAAAACTGAGAACTTCTTTTTTTTCGTCAAGTTTCAAAGAGCGAGTACAAACCATGTTGGATTTAGAGTTCCAAATTCATCTATCTATATAGGAGAGAACAGAGGGAAACCTAAATATAAAAACGACTACTGTAGACGAACCCTTCCACCTAGAGAACATAATTTGGTGAGCCAAAGTGGGATTTGTGTCCGATCATTACCACCAAGTATCATCCCAATTGGGTGAAAAAATATTTGCTGGTATTTCGGAAACTCGTAATTTCTTGGAAGCTTGGCAACCCCTCTCAATGAAAGTGCTTTTCCACAGTCTGTGCCTAGGGATACTTGAAGAGGAAACAAACCAATGAGAAAAAACTGAGAACGCCTTTATTTTTTCAAGTTTCAAAGAGCTACTACAAACCATGTTGGATTTAGAGTTCCAAATTCATCTATCTATATAGGAGAGAACAGAGTGAATCCTAAAAATAAAAAATGCAACTGTAAACGAACAATTCAACCTAGAAGAACAAAATTTGGTGAGCCAAGTGGGATTTTTGTACATGTCATTAACACCAAGTATCATCAAGATTATGTAAAAAAATATTTGCTGGTATTTCTGAAACTCGTTATTTCTTAGAAGCTTGGCAACCCCTGTCAATGAAAGTGCTTTTCCACAGTCTGTGCCTAGGGTTACATGAAAAGGAAACAAACCATTGAGACAAAACTGAGAACTCCCTTACTTTGTCAAGTTTCAAAGAGCTACTACAAACCATGTTGGATTTAGAGTTCCACATTCATCTATCTATATAGGAGAGAACAGAGGGAAACCTAAAAATAAAAACTGCTACTGTAAACGAACCCTTCAACCTAGAAGAACAAAATTTGGTGAGCCAAGTGGGATTTGTGTACCGATCATTACCACCTCGTATCATCAAGATTGGGTGAAAAAATATTTGCTGGTATTTCGGAAACTCGTAATTTCTTGGAATCTTGGCAACCCCTTTCAATGAAAGTGCTTTTCCACAGTCTCTGCTTCGGGCTACTTGAAGAGGAAACAAATCATAGAGACAAAACTGAGAATTCCTTAATTTTGTCAAGTTTCAAAGAGGTAAAACAAACCATGTTGGATTTAGAGGTCAAATTCATCTATCTATATAGGAGAGAACAGAGGGAAACCTAAATATAAAAACTGCTACTGTAGACGAACGCTTAAACCTAGAACAAAATCTGGTGAGGCAAGTGGGATTTGTGCACTTGTCATTACCACAAAGTATCATCAAGATTGGGTGAAAAAATATTTGCTGGTATTGCGGAAACTCGTTATTTTTTAGAAGCTTGGAAACCTTTCTCTATGAGAGTGCTTTTCCACAGTCGGTGCCTAGGGCTACTTGAAGAGGAAACAAACCATAGAGACAAAACTGAGAACTCCTTTATTTTGTCATGTTTCAAAGAGGTACTACAAACCATGTTGGATTTAGAGTTCCAAATTCATCTATCTATATAGGAGAGAACAGAGTGAAACCTAAAAATAAAAACTGCTACTGAAAACGAACGCTACAACCTAGAAGAACAAAATTTGGTGAGCCAACTGGGATTTGTGTACTTGTCATTGACACCAAGTATCATTAAGATTGGGTGAAAAAATGTTTGCTGGTATTTCGGAAACTCATAATTTCTTGGAAGTTTGGCAACCACTTTCAATGAAAGTGCTTTTCCACAGTCTCTACTTAGGGCTTCTTGAAGAGGAAACAAATCATAGAGACAAAACAGAGAACTCCTTTATTTTGTCAAGTTTCGAAGAGCTACTACAAACCATGTTGAATTTAGTGTTCCAAATTCATCTATCTATGTAGGAGAGAACAGAGGGACACCTAAAAATATAAACTGCTACTGTAAAGTAACGCTTCAAACTCGAAGAACAAAATTTGGTGAGTCAAGTGGGATTTGTGTTCCAATCATTACCACAAAGTATCATCAAGATTGGGTGAAAAAATATTTGCTGGTTTTTCGGAAACTCGTAATTTCTTGGAAGCTTCGCAACCTCTTTCATTGAAAGTGCTTTTTCACAGTCTCTGCTTAGGGCTACTTGAATAGGAAAACACCATAGAGACAAACCTGAGAACAACATTTTTTTGTCAAGTTCAAAGAGAGACTAAAAACCATGTTGGATTTAGAGTTCCAAATTCATCTATCTATATAGGAGAGAACAGAGGGAAACATAAAAATATAAACTGCTACTGTAAACAAACGCTTCAATCTAGAAGACAAAATTGGGTGAGTCTAGTGGGATTTGTGTACTGATCATTACGACCAAGTATCATCAAGATTGGGTGAAAAAATATTTGCTAGTATTTCGGAAACTCGTTATTTCTTAGAAGCTTGGCAACCCCTCTCAATGAAAGTGCTTTTCCACAGTCTGTGCCTAGGCCACATAAGGAGGAAACAAACCATAGAGACAAAACTGAGAACTCCTTTATTTGGTCAAGTTTCAAAGAGCTACTACAAACAATGTTGGATTTAGAGTTCCAAATTCATCTATCTATATAGGAGTGAACAAAGTGAAACCTAAAAATACAAACTGCTACTGTAAACGAACGCCTCAACTTGAAGAACAAAATTTGGTGAGCGTAGTGGGATTTGTGTACTTGTCATTACCACCAAGTATCATGAAGATTAGGTGAAAAAATATTTGCTCGTATTTCGGAAACTCGTAATTTCTTTTAAGCTTGGCAACCCCTTTCAATAAAAGTGCTTTTCCACAGTTTCTGCTTAGGGCTACTTGAAGAGGAAACAAATCATAGAGACAAAACTGAGAACTCCTTTATTTTGTCAAGGTTCAAAGAGCTACTACAAACCATGTTGAATTTAGAGTTCCAAATTCATCTATCTATATAGGAGAGAACAGAGGGAAACCTAAAAAATGAAAACTGCTACTGTAAACGAACACTTCAACCTATAAGAACAAAATTTGGTGAGCCAAGTGGGACTTGTGTACTTGTCATTACCACCACGTATCATCAAGATTGGGAAAAAATATTTGGTGGTATTTCGGAAACTCCTAATTTCTTGGAAGCTTGGCAACCCCTTTCAATGAATGTGCTTTACCACAGTCTCTGATTAGGGCTACTTGAAGAGGAAACAAATCATAGAGAAAAAACTGAGAACTCTTTTTTTTTGTCAAGTTTCAAAGAGCTACTACAAACCATGTTGGATTTAGAGTTCCAAATTCATCTATGTATATAAGAGAGAACAGAGTGAAACCTACATAGAAAAACTGCTACTGTATTCGAACGCTTCAACCTAGAAGAACAAAATTTGGTGAGCCATGTGGGATTTGTGTACTGATCATTACCAACAAGTATCATCAAGATTCGGTGAAAAAATATTTGCTGGTATTTCGGAAACTCGTTATTTCTTAGAAGCTTGGCAACCCCTCTCAATGAAAGTGCTTTTCCACAGTGTGTGCGTAGGGCTACTTGAAGAGGAAACAAACCATAGTGACAAAACTGAAAACTCTTTTATTTTGTCAAGTTTCAAAGAGCTACTACAAACCATGTTGAATTTAGAGTTCCAAATTCATCTATCTATATAGGAGAGAACAGAGGGAAACCTAAATATCAAAACTGTTACTGTAGACGAACGCTTCAACCTAAAAGAACAAAATTTGGTGAGCCAAATGGGATTTGTGTACCGATCATTACCACCAAGTATCATCAAGATTGGGTGAAAAAATATTTGCTGGTCTTTCGGAAACTCGTTATTTCTTAGAAGCTTTTCAACCCCTTTCAATAGAAGGACTTTTCCACAGTCTGTGCGTAGGGCTACTGAAGAGAAAACAAACCATAGAGAAAAAACTGAGAATTCCTTTATTTTTTCAAGTTTAAAACTTGAAAAACCATGTTGAATTTATAGTTCCAAATTCATCTATCTATATAGAAGACAACAGAGTGAAACCTAAGTATAAAAACTGCTACTGTAGACGAACGCTTCAACATAGAAGAACAAAATTTGGTGAGCCAAGTGGGATTTGTGTACTTGTCATTACCACCACGTATCATCAAGATTGGGTGAAAAAATTTTTGCTGGTATTTCGGAAAATCGTAATTTCTTGGAAGATTGGCAACACCTTTCAATGAAAATGCTTTCCACAGTCTCTGCTTATGTCTTCTTGAAGAGGAATCAAACCATAGAGACAAAACTGAGAACACTTTTTTTTGTCAAGTTTCAAAGAGCTACTACAAACTCTGTTGGATTTAGAGTTCCAAATTCATCTATCTATATAGGAGAGAACAGAGGGAAACCTAAATATAAAAACTGCTACTGTAGAAGAACGCTTCAACATAGAGGAACAAAATTTGGTGAGCCAGGTCTGATTTGTGTACTGATCATTACCACCAAGTATCATCAAGATTGGGTGAAAAAATATTTGCTGGTATTTCGGAAACTACTTATTTCTTAGATGCTTGGCAACCCCTCTCAATGAAAGTGCTTTTAGACAGTCTGTGCTTAGGGCTACTTGAAGAGGTAACAAACCATAGAGAAAAAACTGAGATCTACTTTATTTTTTCGAGATTCAAAGAGCTACTACAAACCATGTTGGATTTAGAGTTCCAAATTCATCTATCTATATTGGATAGAACAGAGGGAAACCTAAACATAAAAACTGCTAATGTAGACGAACGCTTCAACCTAGAAGAACAAAATTTGGTGAGCCAAGTGGGAATTGTGTACTGATCATAACCACCAAGTATCCTCAAGATTGGGTGAATAAACATTTGCTGGTCTTTCGGAAACTCCTTATTTCTTAGAAGCTTGGCAACGCCTCTCAATGAAAGTGCTTTTCCACAGTCTGTGCCTAGGTCTACTTTTAGAGGAAACAAACCTATGAGACAAAACGGAGAACTCCTTTATTGTGTCAAGTTTCAAAGAGCTACTACAAACCATGTTGGATTTGGAGTTCAAATTCATTTATCTATATAGGAGAGAACAGTGTGAAACCTAACATTAAAAGAGCTACTGTAAACGAACGCTTCAACGTAGAAGAAAAAAATTTGGTAAGCCAAGTGGGATTTGTGTACTGATCATTACCACCAAGTATCATCAAGGTTGGGAGAAAAAATATTTGCTGGTATTTCGGAAACTCGTTATTTTTTAGAAGCTTGTCAACCCCTCTCAAAGAAAATGCTTTTCCACTGTCTGTCCCTAGGGCTACTTGAAGAAGAAACAAATCATAGAGACAAAACTGAGAACTCCTTTATTTTGTCAAGTTTCAAAGAGGTACTACAAACCTTGTTGGATTTAGAGTTCCAAATTCATCTATCTATATAGGAGAGAACAGAGGGAAACCTAAAAATAAAAACTGCTACTGTAAACGAATGCTTCAATCTAGAAGAGCAAAATTGATGACCAAGTGGGATTTGTGTACTTGTCTTTACCACCAAGTATCATCAAGTTTGGTTGTAAAAATATTTGCTGGTATTTCGGAAACCCATAATTTCTTGGGAGCTTGTAAACCCTTTCAATGAAAGTGCTTTTCCATAGTCTCTGCTTAGGGCTACTTGAAGAGGAAACAAAGCATAGAGACAAAACTGAGAACTCCTTTAATTGTCAAGTTTCAAAGAGCTACTACAAACCATGTTGTATTTAGAGTTCCAAATTCATCTATCTATATAGGAGAGAACAGAGAGAAACCTAAAAATATAAACTGCCACTGTAAACGAACGCTTCAACCTAGAAGAACAAAATTGGGTGAGCCAAGTGGGAATTGTGTACTTGTCACTACCACCAAGTATCATCAAGATTGGGTGAAAAAATGTTTTCTGGTATTTCGGCAACTCGTTATTTCTTAGAAGCCTGGCAACCCCTCTCAATGAAAGTTCTTTTCCACAGTCTTTCCCTAGGGCTACTTGAAAAGGAAAGAAAACATAGAGACAAAACTGAGAACTCCTTCATTTTGTCAAGTTTCAAAGAGCTACTACATACCATGTTGGATTTAGAGTTCCAAATTCATCTATCTTTATAAAAGAGAACAGAGTGAAACCTAAAAATATAAACTGCTACTGTAAACGAACGCTTCAACCTAGAAGAACAAAATTTGGTGAGCCAAGTGGTACTTGAGTACTCATCATTACCAACAAGTATCATCAAGATTGGGTGAAAAAATATTTGCTGGTATTTCGGAAACTCGTAATTTCTTGGATGCTTTTCAACCCCTATCAATGAAAGTGCTTTTCCACAGTCTCTACTTAGGGCTACTTGAAGAGGAAAAAAAACATAGAGACAAAACTGAGAACTCCTTTATTTTGTCAAGTTTCAAAGAGCTGCTACAAACCATGTTGGATTTAGAGTTCCAAATTCATCTATCTTTATAAAAGAGAACAGAGTGAAACCTAAAAATATAAACTGCTACTGTAAACGAAAGCTTCAACCTCGAAGAACAAAAGTTGGTGAGCCAAGTGGGATTTTTTCTTCTGATCATTTTCACCAAGTATCATCAAGATAGGGTGAAAAAATATTTGCTGGTATTTCGGAAACTCGTTATTTCTTAGAAGCTTGGCAACCCCTCTCAATGAAAGTGCTTTTCCACAGTCTGTGCCTAGGTTTACTTGAAGAGGAAACAAACCATAGAGACAAAACTGAGAACTCCTTTATTTTATCAAGTTTCAAAGAGCTACTAGATACCATGTTGGATTTAGAGTTCCAAATTCATCTATCTACATAGGAGAGAACAGAGTGAAACCTAAAAATAAAAACTGCTACTGTAAATGAACGCTTCAACCTAGAAGAACAAAATTTGGTGAACCAAGTGGGATTTTTGTACTTGTCATTACCACCACGTATCATCCAGTTTGGGTGTAAAAATATTTGCTGGTATTTCGGAACCTCGTATTTTCTTGGAAGTTTGGCAACCACGTTCAATGAAAGGGCTTTTCCACAGTCTCTGATTAGGGCTACTTGAAGAGGAAACAAACCATAAAGACAAAACTGAGAACTACTTTCCTTGTCAAGTTTCAAAGAGCTACTACAAACCATGTTGGATTTAGAGTTCCAAATTCAATTTTCTATATAGGAGAGAAGAGAGGGAAACCTAAATATGAAAACTGCTACTGTAGACGTACGCTTCAACCTAGAAGAGCAAAATTTGGTGAGCCAAGTGGGATTTGTGTACTGATCATTACCACCAAGTATCATAACAATTGGGTGAAAAAATATTTGCTGGTATGTCGGAAACTCGTTATTTCTTAGAAGGTTGGCAACCCCTCTCAATGAAATTGCTTTTCCACAGTCTGTGCCTAGGGCTTCTTGAAGAGGACACAAACCATAGAGTTAAAACTGAGAACTCCTTTATTTTGTCAAGTTTCAAAATGCTACTAGAAACCATGTTGGATTTAGAGTTCCAAATTCATCTATCTATATAAAAGAGAACAGAGGGAACCTAAATATAAAAACTGCTGCTGTAGACGAACGCTTCAACATAGAGGAACAAAATTTGGTGAGCCAAGTGGGATTTGTGTACTTGTCATTACTACTAGGTATGATCAAGATTGGGTGAAAAAATCTCTGCTTGTATTTCAGGACATCGTAATTTCCTGGAAGCTTGGCAAACCCTTTCAATGAAAGTGCTTTTCCATAGTCTGTGCATAGGGCTACTTGAAGGGGAAACAAACCATAGAGACAAAACTGAGAAGTACTTTATTTTGTCAAGTTTTAAAGAGCTACTACAAACCATGTTGGATTTAGACTTCCAAATTCATCTATCTGTATTGGAGAGAACACAGGAAATCCTAAATATAAAAACTGCTACTGTAGACGAACGCTTCAACCTAGAAGACAAAAATTTGGTGAGCCAAGTGGGATTTGTGTACTGATCATTAACACCGAGTATCATGAAGATTGGGTGAAAAAATATTTGCTGGTATTTTGAAAACTCGTTATTTCTTAGAAGCTTGGCAACTCCTCTCAATGAAAGAGCTTTTCCACAGTCTGTTCCTAGGGCTACTTGAAGAGGAAACAAAGCATAGAGACAAATCTGAGAACCCCTTTATTTTGTCAAGTTTCAAAGAGCTACTACAAACCATATTGGATTTAGAGTTCCAAATTCATCTATCGATATAGGAGAGAACAGAGAAAAACCTAAATATAAAAAATGCTACTGTAGACGAACGCTTCAACCTAGAAGAACACAATTTGTTGAGCCAAGTGGGATTTGTGTACTTGTCATTACCACCACGTATCATCTAGTTTGGGTGAAAAAATATTTTCTGCTATTTCGGAAAATCGTAATTTCTTGTAAGCTTGGCAACCCCTTTAAATGAAAGTACTTTTACACAGTCTCTGCTTACGGCTACTTGAAGAGGAAACAAATCTTAGAGACAAAACTGAGAACTACTATTTTTGTCAAGTTTCAAAGAGCGACTACAAACCATGTTGGATTTAGAGTTCCAAATTCATCTATCTATATAGGAAAGAACAGAGGGAAACCTAAAAATATAAACTGCTACTGTAAAAGAACGCTTCAACCTAGAAGAACAAAATTTGGTGAGTCAAGTGGGATTTGTGTACCGATCATTACCACCAAGTATCATTAAGATTGGGTGAAAAAATATTTTCTGGTGTTTCGGAAACTCGTGATTTCTTGGAAGCTTGGCAACCCCTTTCAATGAAAGTGCTTTTCCACAGTCCCTGCTTAGGGCTACTTGAAGAGGAAACAAACCATAGAGACAAAACTGAGAACTTCTTTTTTTTCGTCAAGTTTCAAAGAGCGAGTACAAACCATGTTGGATTTAGAGTTCCAAATTCATCTATCTATATAGGAGAGAACAGAGGGAAACCTAAATATAAAAACGACTACTGTAGACGAACCCTTCCACCTAGAGAACATAATTTGGTGAGCCAAGTGGGATTTGTGTCCGATCATTACCACCAAGTATCATCCCAATTGGGTGAAAAAATATTTGCTGGTATTTCGGAAACTCGTAATTTCTTGGAAGCTTGGCAACCCCTCTCAATGAAAGTGCTTTTCCACAGTCTGTGCCTAGGGATACTTGAAGAGGAAACAAACCAATGAGAAAAAACTGAGAACGCCTTTATTTTTTCAAGTTTCAAAGAGCTACTACAAACCATGTTGGATTTAGAGTTCCAAATTCATCTATCTATATAGGAGAGAACAGAGTGAATCCTAAAAATAAAAAATGCAACTGTAAACGAACAATTCAACCTAGAAGAACAAAATTTGGTGAGCCAAGTGGGATTTTTGTACATGTCATTAACACCAAGTATCATCAAGATTATGTAAAAAAATATTTGCTGGTATTTCTGAAACTCGTTATTTCTTAGAAGCTTGGCAACCCCTGTCAATGAAAGTGCTTTTCCACAGTCTGTGCCTAGGGTTACATGAAAAGGAAACAAACCATTGAGACAAAACTGAGAACTCCCTTACTTTGTCAAGTTTCAAAGAGCTACTACAAACCATGTTGGATTTAGAGTTCCACATTCATCTATCTATATAGGAGAGAACAGAGGGAAACCTAAAAATAAAAACTGCTACTGTAAACGAACCCTTCAACCTAGAAGAACAAAATTTGGTGAGCCAAGTGGGATTTGTGTACCGATCATTACCACCTCGTATCATCAAGATTGGGTGAAAAAATATTTGCTGGTATTTCGGAAACTCGTAATTTCTTGGAATCTTGGCAACCCCTTTCAATGAAAGTGCTTTTCCACAGTCTCTGCTTCGGGCTACTTGAAGAGGAAACAAATCATAGAGACAAAACTGAGAATTCCTTAATTTTGTCAAGTTTCAAAGAGGTAAAACAAACCATGTTGGATTTAGAGGTCAAATTCATCTATCTATATAGGAGAGAACAGAGGGAAACCTAAATATAAAAACTGCTACTGTAGACGAACGCTTAAACCTAGAACAAAATCTGGTGAGGCAAGTGGGATTTGTGCACTTGTCATTACCACAAAGTATCATCAAGATTGGGTGAAAAAATATTTGCTGGTATTGCGGAAACTCGTTATTTTTTAGAAGCTTGGAAACCTTTCTCTATGAGAGTGCTTTTCCACAGTCGGTGCCTAGGGCTACTTGAAGAGGAAACAAACCATAGAGACAAAACTGAGAACTCCTTTATTTTGTCATGTTTCAAAGAGGTACTACAAACCATGTTGGATTTAGAGTTCCAAATTCATCTATCTATATAGGAGAGAACAGAGTGAAACCTAAAAATAAAAACTGCTACTGAAAACGAACGCTACAACCTAGAAGAACAAAATTTGGTGAGCCAACTGGGATTTGTGTACTTGTCATTGACACCAAGTATCATTAAGATTGGGTGAAAAAATGTTTGCTGGTATTTCGGAAACTCATAATTTCTTGGAAGTTTGGCAACCACTTTCAATGAAAGTGCTTTTCCACAGTCTCTACTTAGGGCTTCTTGAAGAGGAAACAAATCATAGAGACAAAACAGAGAACTCCTTTATTTTGTCAAGTTTCGAAGAGCTACTACAAACCATGTTGAATTTAGTGTTCCAAATTCATCTATCTATGTAGGAGAGAACAGAGGGACACCTAAAAATATAAACTGCTACTGTAAAGTAACGCTTCAAACTCGAAGAACAAAATTTGGTGAGTCAAGTGGGATTTGTGTTCCAATCATTACCACAAAGTATCATCAAGATTGGGTGAAAAAATATTTGCTGGTTTTTCGGAAACTCGTAATTTCTTGGAAGCTTCGCAACCTCTTTCATTGAAAGTGCTTTTTCACAGTCTCTGCTTAGGGCTACTTGAATAGGAAAACACCATAGAGACAAACCTGAGAACAACATTTTTTTGTCAAGTTCAAAGAGAGACTAAAAACCATGTTGGATTTAGAGTTCCAAATTCATCTATCTATATAGGAGAGAACAGAGGGAAACATAAAAATATAAACTGCTACTGTAAACAAACGCTTCAATCTAGAAGACAAAATTGGGTGAGTCTAGTGGGATTTGTGTACTGATCATTACGACCAAGTATCATCAAGATTGGGTGAAAAAATATTTGCTAGTATTTCGGAAACTCGTTATTTCTTAGAAGCTTGGCAACCCCTCTCAATGAAAGTGCTTTTCCACAGTCTGTGCCTAGGCCACATAAAGAGGAAACAAACCATAGAGACAAAACTGAGAACTCCTTTATTTGGTCAAGTTTCAAAGAGCTACTACAAACAATGTTGGATTTAGAGTTCCAAATTCATCTATCTATATAGGAGTGAACAAAGTGAAACCTAAAAATACAAACTGCTACTGTAAACGAACGCCTCAACTTGAAGAACAAAATTTGGTGAGCGTAGTGGGATTTGTGTACTTGTCATTACCACCAAGTATCATGAAGATTAGGTGAAAAAATATTTGCTCGTATTTCGGAAACTCGTAATTTCTTTTAAGCTTGGCAACCCCTTTCAATAAAAGTGCTTTTCCACAGTTTCTGCTTAGGGCTACTTGAAGAGGAAACAAATCATAGAGACAAAACTGAGAACTCCTTTATTTTGTCAAGGTTCAAAGAGCTACTACAAACCATGTTGAATTTAGAGTTCCAAATTCATCTATCTATATAGGAGAGAACAGAGGGAAACCTAAAAAATGAAAACTGCTACTGTAAACGAACACTTCAACCTATAAGAACAAAATTTGGTGAGCCAAGTGGGACTTGTGTACTTGTCATTACCACCACGTATCATCAAGATTGGGAAAAAATATTTGGTGGTATTTCGGAAACTCCTAATTTCTTGGAAGCTTGGCAACCCCTTTCAATGAATGTGCTTTACCACAGTCTCTGATTAGGGCTACTTGAAGAGGAAACAAATCATAGAGAAAAAACTGAGAACTCTTTTTTTTTGTCAAGTTTCAAAGAGCTACTACAAACCATGTTGGATTTAGAGTTCCAAATTCATCTATGTATATAAGAGAGAACAGAGTGAAACCTACATAGAAAAACTGCTACTGTATTCGAACGCTTCAACCTAGAAGAACAAAATTTGGTGAGCCATGTGGGATTTGTGTACTGATCATTACCAACAAGTATCATCAAGATTCGGTGAAAAAATATTTGCTGGTATTTCGGAAACTCGTTATTTCTTAGAAGCTTGGCAACCCCTCTCAATGAAAGTGCTTTTCCACAGTGTGTGCGTAGGGCTACTTGAAGAGGAAACAAACCATAGTGACAAAACTGAAAACTCTTTTATTTTGTCAAGTTTCAAAGAGCTACTACAAACCATGTTGAATTTAGAGTTCCAAATTCATCTATCTATATAGGAGAGAACAGAGGGAAACCTAAATATCAAAACTGTTACTGTAGACGAACGCTTCAACCTAAAAGAACAAAATTTGGTGAGCCAAATGGGATTTGTGTACCGATCATTACCACCAAGTATCATCAAGATTGGGTGAAAAAATATTTGCTGGTCTTTCGGAAACTCGTTATTTCTTAGAAGCTTTTCAACCCCTTTCAATAGAAGGACTTTTCCACAGTCTGTGCGTAGGGCTACTGAAGAGAAAACAAACCATAGAGAAAAAACTGAGAATTCCTTTATTTTTTCAAGTTTAAAACTTGAAAAACCATGTTGAATTTATAGTTCCAAATTCATCTATCTATATAGAAGACAACAGAGTGAAACCTAAGTATAAAAACTGCTACTGTAGACGAACGCTTCAACATAGAAGAACAAAATTTGGTGAGCCAAGTGGGATTTGTGTACTTGTCATTACCACCACGTATCATCAAGATTGGGTGAAAAAATTTTTGCTGGTATTTCGGAAAATCGTAATTTCTTGGAAGATTGGCAACACCTTTCAATGAAAATGCTTTCCACAGTCTCTGCTTATGTCTTCTTGAAGAGGAATCAAACCATAGAGACAAAACTGAGAACACTTTTTTTTGTCAAGTTTCAAAGAGCTACTACAAACTCTGTTGGATTTAGAGTTCCAAATTCATCTATCTATATAGGAGAGAACAGAGGGAAACCTAAATATAAAAACTGCTACTGTAGAAGAACGCTTCAACATAGAGGAACAAAATTTGGTGAGCCAGGTCTGATTTGTGTACTGATCATTACCACCAAGTATCATCAAGATTGGGTGAAAAAATATTTGCTGGTATTTCGGAAACTACTTATTTCTTAGATGCTTGGCAACCCCTCTCAATGAAAGTGCTTTTAGACAGTCTGTGCTTAGGGCTACTTGAAGAGGTAACAAACCATAGAGAAAAAACTGAGATCTACTTTATTTTTTCGAGATTCAAAGAGCTACTACAAACCATGTTGGATTTAGAGTTCCAAATTCATCTATCTATATTGGATAGAACAGAGGGAAACCTAAATATAAAAATTGCTACTGTACACGAACGCTTCAACCTAGAAGAACAAAATTTGGTGAGCCAAGTGGGAATTGTGTACTGATCATAACCACCAAGTATCCTCAAGATTGGGTGAATAAACATTTGCTGGTCTTTCGGAAACTCGTTATTTCTTAGAAGCTTGGCAACGCCTCTCAATGAAAGTGCTTTTCCACAGTCTGTGCCTAGGTCTACTTTTAGAGGAAACAAACCTATGAGACAAAACGGAGAACTCCTTTATTGTGTCAAGTTTCAAAGAGCTACTACAAACCATGTTGGATTTGGAGTTCAAATTCATTTATCTATATAGGAGAGAACAGTGTGAAACCTAACATTAAAAGAGCTACTGTAAACGAACGCTTCAACGTAGAAGAAAAAAATTTGGTGAGCCAAGTGGGATTTGTGTACTGATCATTACCACCAAGTATCATCAATGTTGGGAGAAAAAATATTTGCTGGTATTTCGGAAACTCGTTATTTTTTAGAAGCTTGTCAACCCCTCTCAAAGAAAATGCTTTTCCACTGTCTGTGCCTAGGGCTACTTGAAGAAGAAACAAATCATAGAGACAAAACTGAGAAATCTTTTATTTTGTCAAGTTTCAAAGAGGTACTACAAACCTTGTTGGATTTAGAGTTCCAAATTCATCTATCTATATAGGAGAGAACAGAGGGAAACCTAAAAATAAAAACTGCTACTGTAAACGAATGCTTCAATCTAGAAGAGCAAAATTGATGACCAAGTGGGATTTGTGTACTTGTCTTTACCACCAAGTATCATCAAGTTTGGTTGTAAAAATATTTGCTGGTATTTCGGAAACCCATAATTTCTTGGGAGCTTGTAAACCCTTTCAATGAAAGTGCTTTTCCATAGTCTCTGCTTAGGGCTACTTGAAGAGGAAACAAAGCATAGAGACAAAACTGAGAACTCCTTTAATTGTCAAGTTTCAAAGAGCTACTACAAACCATGTTGTATTTAGAGTTCCAAATTCATCTATCTATATAGGAGAGAACAGAGAGAAACCTAAAAATATAAACTGCCACTGTAAACGAACGCTTCAACCTAGAAGAACAAAATTGGGGGAGCCAAGTGGGAATTGTGTACTTGTCATTACCACCAAGTATCATCAAGATTGGGTGAAAAAATGTTTGCTGGTATTTCGGCAACTCGTTATTTCTTAGAAGCCTGGCAACCCCTCTCAATGAAAGTTCTTTTCCACAGTCTTTGCCTAGGGCTACTTGAAAAGGAAAGAAAACATAGAGACAAAACTGAGAACTCCTTCATTTTGTCAAGTTTCAAAGAGCTACTACAAACCATGTTGGATTTAGAGTTCCAAATTCATCTATCTTTATAAAAGAGAACAGAGTGAAACCTAAAAATATAAACTGCTACTGTAAACGAACGCTTCAACCTAGAAGAACAAAATTTGGTGAGCCAAGTGGTACTTGAGTACTCATCATTACCAACAAGTATCATCAAGATTGGGTGAAAAAATATTTGCTGGTATTTCGGAAACTCGTAATTTCTTGGATGCTTTTCAACCCCTATCAATGAAAGTGCTTTTCCACAGTCTCTACTTAGGGCTACTTGAAGAGGAAAAAAACCAGAGACAAAAC
The DNA here is from genome assembly GCF_048772815.1 of Callospermophilus lateralis. NCBI lineage: Eukaryota > Metazoa > Chordata > Mammalia > Rodentia > Sciuridae > Callospermophilus > Callospermophilus lateralis. Next base: position 41,773 of record NW_027515917.1, read on the forward strand.
TGAGAACTCCTTTATTTTGTCAAGTTTCAAAGAGCTGCTACAAACCATGTTGGATTTAGAGTTCCAAATTCATCTATCTTTATAAAAGAGAACAGAGTGAAACCTAAAAATATAAACTGCTACTGTAAACGAACGCTTCAACCTCGAAGAACAAAAGTTGGTGAGCCAAGTGAGATTTTTTCTTCTGATCATTTTCACCAAGTATCATCAAGATAGGGTGAAAAAATATTTGCTGGTATTTCGGAAACTAGTTATTTCTTAGAAGCTTGGCAACCCCTCTCAATGAAAGTGCTTTTCCACAGTCTGTGCCTAGGTTTACTTGAAGAGGAAACAAACCATAGAGACAAAACTGAGAACTCCTTTATTTTATCAAGTTTCAAAGAGCTACTAGATACCATGTTGGATTTAGAGTTCCAAATTCATCTATCTACATAGGAGAGAACAGAGTGAAACCTAAAAATAAAAACTGCTACTGTAAATGAACGCTTCAACCTAGAAGAACAAAATTTGGTGAACCAAGTGGGATTTTTGTACTTGTCATTACCACCACGTATCATCCAGTTTGGGTGTAAAAATATTTGCTGGTATTTCGGAACCTCGTATTTTCTTGGAAGTTTGGCAACCACTTTCAATGAAAGGGCTTTTCCACAGTCTCTGGTTAGGGCTACTTGAAGAGGAAACAAACCATAAAGACAAAACTGAGAACTACTTTCCTTGTCAAGTTTCAAAGAGCTACTACAAACCATGTTGGATTTAGAGTTCCAAATTCAATTATCTATATAGGAGAGAAGAGAGGGAAACCTAAATATGAAAACTGCTACTGTAGACGTACGCTTCAACCTAGAAGAGCAAAATTTGGTGAGCCAAGTGGGATTTGTGTACTGATCATTACCACCAAGTATCATAACAATTGGGTGAAAAAATATTTGCTGGTATGTCGGAAACTCGTTATTTCTTAGAAGGTTGGCAACCCCTCTCAATGAAATTGCTTTTCCACAGTCTGTGCCTAGGGCTTCTTGAAGAGGACACAAACCATAGAGTTAAAACTGAGAACTCCTTTATTTTGTCAAGTTTCAAAATGCTACTAGAAACCATGTTGGATTTAGAGTTCCAAATTCATCTATCTATATAAAAGAGAACAGAGGGAACCTAAATATAAAAACTGCTGCTGTAGACGAACGCTTCAACATAGAGGAACAAAATTTGGTGAGCCAAGTGGGATTTGTGTACTTGTCATTACTACTAGGTATGATCAAGATTGGGTGAAAAAATCTCTGCTTGTATTTCAGGACATCGTAATTTCCTGGAAGCTTGGCAAACCCTTTCAATGAAAGTGCTTTTCCACAGTCTGTGCATAGGGCTACTTGAAGGGGAAACAAACCATAGAGACAAAACTGAGAAGTACTTTATTTTGTCAAGTTTTAAAGAGCTAATACAAACCATGTTGGATTTAGACTTCCAAATTCATCTATCTATATTGGAGAGAACACAGGAAATCCTAAATATAAAAACTGCTACTGTAGACGAACGCTTCAACCTAGAGGACAAAAATTTGGTGAGCCAAGTGGGATTTGTGTACTGATCATTAACACCGAGTATCATGAAGATTGGGTGAAAAAATATTTGCTGGTATTTTGAAAACTCGTTATTTCTTAGAAGCTTGGCAACTCCTCTCAATGAAAGAGCTTTTCCACAGTCTGTTCCTAGGGCTACTTGAAGAGGAAACAAAGCATAGAGACAAATCTGAGAACCCCTTTATTTTGTCAAGTTTCAAAGAGCTACTACAAACCATGTTGGATTTAGAGTTCCAAATTCATCTATCGATATAGGAGAGAACAGAGAAAAACCTAAATATAAAAAATGCTACTGTAGTCGAACGCTTCAACCTAGAAGAACACAATTTGTTGAGCAAAGTGGGATTTGTGTACTTGTCATTACCACCACGTATAATCTAGTTTGGGTGAAAAAATATTTTCTGCTATTTCGGAAAATCGTAATTTCTTGTAAGCTTGGCAACCCCTTTAAATGAAAGTACTTTTACACAGTCTCTGCTTACGGCTACTTGAAGAGGAAACAAATCTTAGAGACAAAACTGAGAACTACTTTTTTTGTCAAGTTTCAAAGAGCGACTACAAACCATGTTGGATTTAGAGTTCCAAATTCATCTCTCTATATAGGAAAGAACAGAGGGAAACCTAAAAATATAAACTGCTACTGTAAAAGAACGCTTCAACCTAGAAGAACAAAATTTGGTGAGTCAAGTGGGATTTGTGTACCGATCATTACCACCAAGTATCATTAAGTTGGGTGAAAAAATATTTTCTGGTGTTTCGGAAACTCGTGATTTATTGGAAGCTTGGCAACCCCTTTCAATGAAAGTGCTTTTCCACAGTCCCTGCTTAGAGCTACTTGAAGAGGAAACAAACCATAGAGACAAAACTGAGAACTTCTCTTTTTTCGTAAAGTTTCAAAGAGTGACTACAAACCATGTTGGATTTAGAGTTCCAAATTCATCTATCTATATAGGAGAGAACGGAGTGAAACCTAAAAATAAAAACTGCAACTGTGAACGAACGCTTCAACCTAGAAGAACAAAATTTGGTGAGTCAAGTGGAATTTGTGTACCGATCATTACCACCAAGTATCATCAAGATTGGGAGAAAAAATGTTTGCTGGTATTTCGAAAACTCATTATTTCTTAGAAGTCTGGCAACACCTCACAATGAAAGTGTTTTTCCACAGTCTGTGCCTAGGACTACTTGATGAGGAAACAAACCATAGAGACAAAACTGAGAACTACTTCATTTTGTCAAGTTTCAAAGAGCTACTACAAACCATGTTAGATTTAGAGTTCCAAATTCATCTATCTATATAGGAGAGAACAAAGGTAAACCTAAAAATAAAAACTGCTACTGTAAATGAACGCTTCAACCTAGAAGAACAATATTTGGTGAGCCAAGTGGGATTTGTGTACCGATAATTACCACCACGTATCATCAAGATTGGGTTAAAAAATTTTTGCTGGTATTTCGGAAACTCGTAATTTCTTGGAAGTTTGGCAACCCCTTTCAATGACAGTGCTTTTCCACAGTCTCTGCTTAGGGCTGCTTGAAGAGGAAACAAATCCTAGAGAAAATACTGAGAACTCTTTTTTTGTCAAGTTTCAAAGACCTAATAAAAACCATGTTGGAATTAGAGTTCCAAATTCAACTATCTATATAGGAGAGAACATAGGGAAACCTAAATATAAAAATTGCTACTGTAGACGAACGCATCAACCTCGAGGAACAAAATTTGGTGAGCCAAGTGGGATTTTTGTACTGATCATTACCACCTAGTATCATCAAGATTGGTTGAAAAAACATTTGCTGGTATTTCAGAAACTCGTTATTTCTTAGAAGCTTGGCAACCCCTCTTAATGAAAGTGCTTTTCCACAGTGTGTGCATAGGGCTACTTGAAGAGGAAACAAACCATAGAAACAAAACTGAGAACTCCTTTTTTTTTGTCAAGGTTAAAAGAGCTACTACAAACCATGTTGGATTTAGTGCTCCAAATTCACCTATCTATATAGGAGAGAACATAGTGGAACCTAAATATAAAAACTGCTACTGTAGATGAACGCTTCAAATTAGAAGAACAACATTTGGTGAGCCAAGTGTTATTTGTGTACTGATCATTTCCACCAAGTATCATCAAGATTGGGTGAAAAAATATTTGCTGGTATTTCGGAAACTCGTTATTTCTTAGAAGCTTGGCAAACCCTCAAAAGAAAGTGCTTTTGCACAGTAGCCTAGGGCTACTTGAAGAGGAAACAAACCATAGAGACAAAACTGAGAACTCCTTTATTTTGTCAAGTTTCAAAGAGCTACTACAAACCATGTTGATTTAGACTTCCAATTTCATCTCTGTGTATAGGAGAGTACAGAGTTAAACCTAAATATAAAAACTGCTACTGTAGACGAACGCTTCAACCTAGAAGAACAAAATTTGGGGAGTCAAGTGGGATTTGTGTACTGATCATTACAACCAAGTATCATCAAGATTGGGTGAAAAAATATTTGCTGGTATTTCGGAAACTCGTAATTTCTTGGAAGCTTGGCAACCCCTTTCAATGAAAGTGCTTTTCCACAGTTTCTGCTTAGGGCTACTTGAAGAGGAAACAAACCATAGAGACAAAACTGAGAACTACATTATTTTGTCAAGTTTCAAAGAGCTACTACAAACCATGTTGGATTTAGAGTTCCAAGTTCATCAATCTATATAGGAGAGAACAGAGGGAAACCTAAATATAAAAACTGCTACTGTAGACAAACGCTCCAACCTAGAAGAACAAAATTTGGTGAGCCAAGTGGGATTTGTGTACTGATCATTACCACCAAGTATCATCAAGATTGTGTGTAAAAATATTTGCTGGTATTTCGGAAACTCGTTATTTCTTAGAAGCTTGGCAACCCCTCTCAATGAAAGTGCTTTTCCACAGTCTATGCTTAGGGCTACTTGAAGGGGAAACAAACCATAGAGACAAAACTGAGAACTCCTTTATTTTGTCAAGTTTCAAAGAGGTACTACAAACCATGTTGGATTTAGAGTTCCAAATTCATCTATCTATATAGGAGAGAGAAGAGAAAAACCTAAAAATATAAAATGCTACTGTAAACGACGTCTTCAAATTTGAAGAACAAAATTTGGTGAGCCAAGTGGGATTTGTGTACCAATCATTACCACAACGTATCATCCAGATTGGGTGAAAAATGTTTGCTGGTATTTCGGAATCTCGTAACTTCTTGGAAGCTTGGCAACCCCTTTCAATGAAAGTGCTTTTCCACAGTCTGTACCTAGGGCTACTTGAAGAGTAAACAAACCATAGAGACAAAACTGAGAACGCCTTTATTTGTCAAGTTTCAAAGAGCTACTAAAAACCATGTTGGATTCAGAGTTCCAATTTCATCTATCTATATAGGAGAGAACAGACTGAAACCTAAAAATATAAACTGCAACTGTAAATGAACGCTTCAACCTAGAAGATCAAAATTTGGGAGCCAAGTGGGATTTGTGTACTTGTCATTATCACCAAGTATCATCAAGATTGGGTGAAAAAGTATTTGCTGGTATTTCTGAAAATCGTAATTTCTTGGAAGCTTGGCAACTCCTTTCAATGAAAGTGCTTTTCCACAGTTTCTGCTTAGGGCTACATGAAGATTAAAAAACGATAGAGACAAAACTGAGAACTGCTTTATTTTGTCAAGTTTCAAAGAGCTACTACAAACCATGTTGGATTTAGAGTTCCAAATTCATCTATCTATATAGGAGAGAACAGAGGGAAACCTAAAAATAAAAACTGCTATTGTAGACGAATGCTTCAACCGAGAAGATCAAAATTTGGTGAGCCAAGTGGGATTGGTGTACTGATCATTTCCACAAAGTATCATCAAGATTGGGTGAAAAAATATTTGCTGTTATTTCGGAAACTCGTAATTTCTTGGAAGCTTGGCAACCCCTTTCAATGAAAGTGCTTTTCCACTGTCTCTGCTTAGTGCTACTTGAAGAGGAATCAAATCATAGAGACTAAACTGAGAACTACTTTTTTTTGTAAAGTTTCAAAGAGCTACTACAAACCATGTTGGATTTAGAGTTCCAAATTCATCTATCTATATAAGAGAGAACAGAGTAAAACCTGAAAATAAAAACTTCTACTGTAAACGAACGCTGCAACCTAGAAGAACAAAATTTGGTGAGCCAAGTGGGATTTGTGTACTTGTCATTACCACCAAGTATCATCAAGATTGGGTGAAAAAATATTTGCTGGTATTTCAGTAACTCGTAATTTCTTGAAAGCTTGGCAACCCCTTTTAGTGAAAGTGCTTTTCCACAGTCTCTGCTTAGTGCTACTTGAAGAGGAAACAAATCATAGAGACAAAACGGAGACCTCCTTTATTTTGTCAAGTTTCAAAGATCTACTACAAACCATGTTGGATTCAGAGTTCCAATTTCATCTATCTATATAGGAGAGAACAGACTGAAACCTAAAAATATAAACTGCAACTGTAAATGAACGCTTCAACCTAGAAGAACAAAATTTTTGAGTCAAGTGGGATTTGTGTACCGATCATTACCACCAGGTATCATCAAGATTGGGTGAAAAAATATTTGCTGGTACTTCGGAAACTCGTTATTTCTTGGAAGCTTGGCAACCGTTTTCATTGAAAATTCTTTTCCACATCTGTGCCTAGGGCTCCTTGAAGAGGAAACAAACCATAGAGACAATACTGAGAACTCCTTTATTTTGTAAAGTTTCAACGATCTACTACAAACCATGTTGGATTTAGAGTTCCAAATTCATGTATCTATATAGAAGAGAACAGAGTGAAACCTAAATATAAAAACTGCTACTGTAGACGAACGCTTCAACCTAGAAAAACAAAATTTGGTGAGCCAAGTGGGATTGGTGTACTGATTATTAAAACCAAGCATCATAAAGATTGGGTGAAAAAATATTTCCTGGTAATTCGGAAACTCATTATTTCTTAGAAGCTTGCAAACCCTCTCAATGAAAGTGCTTTTCCACAGTCTGTGCCTAGGGCTACTTGAAGAGGAAACAAACCATTGAGACAAAAGTGAGAACTCCTTTATTTTGTCAAATTTCAAGGAGCTACTACAAACCATGTTGGATTTAGATTTCCAAATTCATCTATCTATATAGGAGAGAACAAAGTGAAACCGAAAAATAAAAACTGCTACTGTAAACGAATGCTTCAACCGAGAAGAACAACATTTGGTGAGCCTAGTGGGATTTGTGTACTTGTCATTACCACCACTTATCATCAAGATTGGGTGAAAAAGTATTTGCTGGTATTTCGGAAACTCGTAATTTCTTGGAAGCTTGGCAACCCCTTTCAATGAAAGTGCTTTTCCACAGTCTCTGCTTAGGGCTACTTGAAGAGGAAAGAAATCATAGAGACAAAACTGAGAACTACATTTTTTGTCAAGTTTCAAAGAGCTAGTACAAACCATGTTGGATTCAGAGTTAAAATTCAGCTATCTATATAGGAGAGAACAGAGGGAAACCTAAAAATATAAACTGCTACTTTAAACGAACGCTTCAAACTAGAAGAACAAAATTTGGTGAGACAAGTGGGATTTCTGTACCGATCATTACCACCAAGCACCATCAAGAGTGGTGAAAAAATATTTGCTGGTATTTCGAAAACTCATTATTTCTTAGGGGCTTGGCAACCCCTCTCAATGAAAGTGCTTTTCCCCAGTCTCTGACTAGGGCCAGTTGAAGAAGCAACAAACCATAGAGAAAAAACTGAGAACTCCTTTATTTTGTCAAGTTTCAAAGAGCTACTACAAACCATGTTGGATTTAGAGTTCCAAATTCATCTATCTATATGGGAGAGAACAGAGTGAAACCTAAAAATAAAAACTGCTACTGTAAACGAACGCTTCAACCTAGAAGAACACAATTTGGTGAGCCAAGTGGCATTTGTGTACTGATCATTACCACCACGTATCATCAAGTTTGGGTGAAAAAATATTTGCTGGTATTTGGGAAACTCGTTATTTCTTAGAAGCTTGGCAACCCCTCTCAATGAATGTGCTTTTTCCCAGTCTGTGCCTAGGGCTACTTGAAGATAAAACAAATCATAGAGACAAAACTGAGAACTACTTTGTTTTTTCAAGTTTCAAAGAGCTACTACAAACTATTTTGTATTTAGAGTTCCAAATTCATCTATCTATATAGGAGAGAACAGAGGGACACCTAAAAATATGAACTGCCTCTGTAAACGAACACTTCAACCTAGAAGAACCACATTTGGTCAACAAGTGGGATTTGTGTACTGATCATTACCACCAGTATCATCAAATTGGGTGAAAAAATATTTGCTGGTATTTTAGAAACTCGTTATTTCTTAGAAGCTTGACAACAACTCTCAATGAAAGTGCTTTTCCACAGTCTATGCTTAGGGCTACTTGAAGGGGAAACAAACCATAGAGACAAAACTGAGAACTCCTTTATTTTGTCAAGTTTCAAAGAGGTACTACAAACCATGTTGGATTTAGAGTTCCAAATTCATCTATCTATATAGGAGAGAGAAGAGAAAAACCTAAAAATATAAAATGCTACTGTAAACGACGTCTTCAAATTTGAAGAACAAAATTTGGTGAGCCAAGTGGGATTTGTGTACCAATCATTACCACAACGTATCATCCAGATTGGGTGAAAAAATATTTGCTGGTATTTCGGAAACTCGTTATTTCTTAGAAGCTTGGCAACCCCTCTCAATGAATGTGCTTTTCCCCAGTCTGTGCCTAGGGCCATTTGAAGAGGAAACAAACCATAGAGAAAAAACTGAGAACTTTTTTATTTTGTCAAGTTTAAAAGAGCTACTACAAACTATGTTGGATTTAGAGTTCCAAATTCATCTATCTATATAGGAGAGAACAGAGGGAAACTTAAAAATAAAAACTGCTACTGTAAACGAACGCTTCAACCTAGAAGAGCAAAATTTGGTGAGCCATGTGGGATTTGTGTACTTGTCCTTACCACCAAGTATCATGAAGATTGGGTGAAAAAATATTTGCTGGTATTTCGCAAAACCATAATTTCTTGGGAGCTTGTCAAATCCTTTCAATGAAAGTACTTTCCACAGTCTCTGCTTAGGGCTACTTGAAGAGGAAACAAATCATAGAGACAAAAGTGAGAACTCTTTTATTTTGTCAAGTTTCAAAGAGCTACTACAAACCATGTTGGATTTAGAGTTCCAAATTCATCTATCTATATAAAGAGAACAGAGTGAAACCTAAAAATTAAAAACTGCTACTATAAACGAACACTTCAACATAGAAGAACAAAATTTGGTGAGCCACGTGGGATTTGTGTACTTGTCATTAACACCACGTATCATCAAGATTGGGTGAAAAAATATTTGCTGGTATTTCGGAAAATCGTTATTTCTTAGAAGCCTGGCAACCCCTCTCAATGAAAGTGCTTTTGCACTGTCTGTGCCTAGGGCTACTTGAAGAGGAAACAAAATATAGGACAAAACTGAGAACTCCTTCATTTTCTCAAGTTTCAAAGAGCTACTACAAACCATGTTGGATTTAGTGTTCCAAATTCATCTATCTATATAAAGAGAACAGAGTGAAACCTAAAAATTAAAAACTGCTACTATAAACGAACACTTCAACCTAGAAGAACACAATTTGGTGAGCCAAGTGGTATTTGTGTACTGATCATTACCACCACGTATCATCAGGATTGGGTGAAAAAATATTTGTTGGTATTTCATTAACTCGTTATTTCTTAGAAGTTTCGCAACCCCTCTCAATGAATGTACTTTTCCCCAGTTGTGCCTAGGTCTATTTGAAGAGGAAACAAACCATAGAGACAAAACTAAGAACATTTTATTTTGTCAAGTTTCAAAGAGCTACTACAAACCATGTTGGATTTAGAGTTCCAAATTCATCTATCTATATGGGAGAGAACAGAAGGAAACCTAAAAATGAAAACTGCTTTTGTAAACGAACGCTTCAAAGTAGAAGAGCAAAATTTGGTGAGCCAAGTGGGATTTGTGTACTTGTAATTACCACGAAGTATTATCAAGATTGGGTGAAAAAATATTTCCTGGTGTTTCGGAAACCCGTAATTTTTTGTTAGCTTGGGAAACTCTTTCAATGAAAGTTCTTTTCCACAGTCTCTTCTTAGGGCTACTTGAAGAGGAAACAAATCATAGAGATAAAACTGAGCACTCCTTTATTTTGTCTAGTTTCAAAGAGCTACTACAAACCATGTTGGATTTAGAGTTCCAAATTCATCTATCTATATAGGAGAGAACAGAGGGACACCTAAAAATATAAACTGCAACTGTAAACGAGCGCTTCAACTTAGAAGAACCAAACTTGGTGAGTCAAGTGGTATTTGTGTACTGATCATTACCACCAGTATCATCAAGATTGGGTAAAAAAATAGTTGCTGGTATTTTTTAAAGTCGTTATTTCTTAGAAGCTTGGCAACAACTCTCAATGAAAGTGCTTTTCCGCAGTCTGTTCCTAGGGCTACTTGAAGACGAAACAAACCATAGAGACAAAACTGAGAACTCTTTTATTTTGTCAAGTTTCAAAGACCTACTACAAACCATGTTGGATTTAGAGTTCCAAATTCATCTATCTATATAAGAGAGAACAGAGTGAAACGTAAATATAAAAATTGCTACTGTAGACGAACGCTTCAACCTAGAAGAACAAAGTTTCTTGAGCCAAGTGAGATTTGTGTATTGATTATTACCACCAAGTATCATCAAGATTGGTTGAAAAAATATTTGCTGGTATTTCGGAAACTCGTTATTTCTTAGAAGTTTGGGAAACCCTCTCAATGAAAGAGCTTTTCCACAGTCTGTGCCTAGGGCTACTTGAAGAGGAAACAAACCATAGAGACAAAAATGAGAACTCCTTTATTTTGTCAAGTTTCAAAGTGGTACTAGAAACCATGTTGGATTTAGAGTTCCAAATTCATCTATCCATATAGGAGAGAACAGAGTGAAACCTAAAAATAAAAACTGCTACTGTAAACGAACGCGTCAACCTAGAAGAACAAAATTTGGTGAGCCAAGTGGGATTTGTGTACTTGTCAATACCACCACGTATCATCAAGATTGCGTGAAACAGTATTTGCTGGTATTTCGGAAACTAGTAATTTCTTGGAAGCTTTGCAACTACTTTAAATGAAAGTTCTTTTCCACAGTCTCTGCTTAGGGCTACTTGAAGAGAAAACAAATCATACAGACAAAACTGAGAACTCCTTTATTTTCTCAAGTTTCAAAGAGCTACTACAAACCATGTTGGATTTAGAGTTCCAAATTCATCTATCTATATAAAAAAGAAGAGAGTGTAACCTAAAAATAAAAAACTGCTACTGTAAACGAACGCTTCAACCTAGAAGAATAAAATTTGGTGAGCCAAGTGGGATTTGTGTACTTGTCATTACCACCAAGTATCATCAAGATTGCGTGAAACTGTATTTGCTGGTATTTCGGAAACCCGTAATTTCTTGGAATTTGGCAACCCCTTTCAATGGAAGTGCTTTTCCACAGTCTCTGTCTGGGCTAACTGAAGAGGAAACGAATCATAGAGACAAAACTGAGCACTACTTTTTTTGTCAAGTTTCAAAGAGCTACTACAAACCATGTTGGATTTAGAGTTCCAAATTCATCTATCTATATAGGAGAGAACAGAGAGAAACCTAAAAATAAAAAATGCTACTGTAAACGAACGCTTCAACCTAGAAGAACAAAATTTGGTTAGCCACGTGGGATTTGTGAACTTGTCATTACCACCAAGTATCATCAAGATTGGGTGAAAAAATATTTGCTGGTATTTCTCAAACCCGTAATTTATTGGGAGCTTGGGAGAGCCTTTCAATGAAAGTGCTTTTCCACAGTCTCTGCTTAGGGCTACTTGAAGAGGAAACAAATCATAGAGACAAAACTGAGAACTCCTTTATTTTGTCAAGTTTCAAAGAGCTACTACAAACGATGTTGGATTTAGAGATCCAAATTCATCTATCTATATAGGAGAGAACAGAGGGAAACCTAAAAATATAAACTGCTACTGTAAACGAACGCTTCAACCTAGAAGAACACTATTTGGTGAGCCAAGTGGGATTTGTGTACTGATCATTACCAAAACGTATCATCATAATTGCGTGAAAAAATATTTAATGGTATTTCAGAAACTCGTTATTTCTTATAAGCTTTTCAACCCCTCTCAATGAATGTGCTTTTCCCCAGTCTGTGCCAAGGCTATTTGAAGAGGAAACAAACCATAGAGACAAAACTGAGAACATTTTTATTTTGTCAAGTTTCAAAGAGCTACTACAAACCCTGTTGGATTTAGAGTTCCAAATTTATCTATCTATATGGGAGAGAACAGAGGGAAACCTAAAAATGAAAACTGCTCTTGTAAACGAACGCTTCAAAGTAGAAGAGCAAAATGGCATTTGTGTACTTGTAATTACCACCAAGTATCATCAAGATTGGGTGAAAAAATATTTCCTGGTATTTCGGAAACCCGTAATTTTTTGTTAGCTTTGGAAACCCTTCATTGAAAGTGCTTTTTCACAGTCTCTGCTTAGGGCTACTTGAAGAGGAAACAAATCATAGAGACAAAACTGAGAACTAATTATTTGTCAAGTTTCAAAAGAGCTACTACAAAACCATGTTGGATTTAGAGTTCCAATTCATCTATCTATATAGGAGAGAACAGAGGGACACCTAAAAATATAAACTGCCAACTGTAAACGAACGCTTCAACGTAGAAGAACCAACTCGGTGAGTCAAGTAGGATTTGTGTACTGATCATTACCACCATGTATCATCAAGATTGGGTGAAAAATATTTGCTGGTGTTTCGGAAATTCGTTATTTCGTAGAAGCTTGGCAACCCCTCGCATTGAAAGTGCTCTTCCACACTTTGTACATATGGCTACTTGAAGAGGAAACAAACCTTAGCGATAAAACTGAGAACTCCTTTATTTTCTCAAGTTACAAACAGGTACTACAAACTATGTTGGATTTAGACTTCGAAATTCATCTATCTATATAAGAGAGAACAGAGTGAAACCTAAATATAAAAACTGCTACTGTAGACGAACGCTTAAACTTAGAAGAACCAAATTTGGTTGGCCCTGTGGGATTTGTGTACTGATCATTACCACCAAGTATCATCAAGATTGGGTGAAAAAATATTTGCTGGTATTTCGGAAACTCGTTATTTCTGGGAAGCTTGGCAACAACTCTCAATGAAAGTACTTTTCCGCAGTCTGTTCCTAGGGCTACTTGAAGAGGAAACAATCCATAGAGATAAAACTGAGAACTCCTTTATTTTGTCAAGTTTCAAAGAGCTACTACAAACCATGTTGGATTAGAGTTCCAATTCATCTATCAATATAAAAGATAACAGAGTGAAACCTAAATATAAACACTGCTACTATAGACGAACGCTTCAACCTTGAAGAACAAAATTTGGTGAGCCAAGGGGGATTGGTGTACCGAAGATTACCCCCAAGTACCATCAAGATTGGGTGAAAAAATATTTGCCAAAATTTCAGAAACTCGTTATTTCTTAGAAGCTTGGCAACCCCTCTCAATGAAAGTGCTTTTCCACAGTCTCTGCTTAGGGCTACATGAAGAGGAAACAAATCATAGAGACAAAACTGAGAACTACTTTTTTTGTCAAGTTTCAAAGCGCTACTACAAACGATGTTGGATTTAGAGTTCCAAATTTCATCTATCTATATAGTAGAGAACAAAAGTGAAACCTAAAAATAAAAACTGCTACTCTAAACGAACGCTTCAACCTAGAAGAACAAAATTTGGTGAGTCAAGTGGGATTTGTGTACGTGTCATTATCACCACGTATCATCAAGATTGGGTGAAAAAGTGTTTGCTGGTATTTCGGAAACTCGTAATTTCTTGGAATCTAGGGAACTCCTTTCAATGAAAAGTGCTTTTCACAGTCTCTGCTTATGGCTACATGAAGAGAAAACAAATCATAGAGACAAAACAGAGAACTCCTTTATTTTATCATTTTTCAAAGAGCTACTGCAAACCATGTTGGATTTACTGTTCCAAATTCATCTATCGATATAGGAGAGAGAGAGTGAAACCTAAATATAAAAACTGCTACTGTAGACGAACGCTGCAACCTAGAAGGACAAAATTTGTTGAGCCAAGTGCGATTTGTGGACTTATCATTACCACCAAGTAACATCAAGATTGGGTGAAAAAATATATGCTGGTATTTCGTAAACTCGTTATTTCGAAGAAGCTTGGCAACCCCTTCTCAATGAAAGTGCTTTTCCACAGTCTGTGCATAGGGCTACTGAAGAGAAATTAAACCATAGAGACAAAACTGAGAACTCCTTTATTTTGTCAAGTTTCAAACAGCTACTACAAACCATGTTGGATTTTGAGTTCCAAATTCATTCTATCTAATATAGGAGAGAAAAGAGTGAAACCAAAATAATAAAAACTGCTACTGTAGATGAACGCTTAAACCTAGAAGAACAAAATTTGGTGGGCCAAGTGGGATTTGTGTACTGATCATTACCACCAAGAATCATCAAGATTGGTGAAAAAATATTTGCTGGTATTTTGGAAACTCGTTATATCTTGTAAGCTTGGCAACCCTTCAATGAAAGTGCATTTCCTCAGTCTGTGCATAGGGCTACTTGAAAGAGGAAAAACCATAGAGACAAAACTGAGAACTCCTTTATTTTGTCAAGTTTCAAACAGCTACTACAAACCATGTTGAATTTAGAGTTCCAAATTCATCTATCTATATATGAGAGAACAGAGTGAAACCAAATATAAAAACTGCTACTGTAGATGAACACTTAAGCCTAGAAGAGGAAAATTTGGTGGGCCAAGTGGGATTTGTATACTGATCATTACCACCAAGCATCATCAAGATTGGGTGAAAAAATATTTGCTTTATTTTGGAAACTCTTTATTTCTTAGAAGCTAGGCAACCCCTCTCAATGAAGTGCTTTTCCACAGTCTGTGCCTAGGGCTACTTGAAGAGGTAACAATCCATAGAGAGAAACTGAGAACTCCTTTATTTTGTCAAGTTTCAAAGAGCTACTTCAAACCATGTTGGATTAAGAGTTCCAAATTCATCTATATTAGGAGAGAACGAAGTGAAACTAAAAATAAAAACTGCTACTCTAACGAACGCTTCAACCTAGAAGAACAAAATTTGGTGAGCCAAGTGGGATTTGTGTACTGATCATTACCACCAAGTATCATCAAGATTGGGTGAAAAAATAGTTGCTGCTATTTCGGAAACTCGTTATTTCTTAGAAGCTTGGCAACCCCTCTCAATGAAAATGCTTTTCCACATTCTGTGTCTAGGGCTACTTGAAAGAGGAAACAAAACATAGTGGCAATACTGAGAACAACTTTTATTTGTCAAATTTCAAAAAGCTACTACAACCATGTTGGATTAATAGTTCCATATTCATCTATCAATATAAGAGAGAACCAAGTGAAACCTAAAAACAAAAACTGCTACTGTAAACGAATGCTTCAACCTAGAAGAACAAAATTTGGTGAGCCAAGTGGGATTTGTGTACTCGTCATTACCACCACGTATCATCAAGATTGGGTGAAACAGTATTTGCTGGTATTTCGGAAACTCGTAATTTCTTGGAAAGCTTTGGCAACTCCTTTCAATGAAAGTGCTTTTCCACAGACTCTGCTTAGGGCTACTTGAAGAGAAAACCAAATCATAGAGACAAAACTGGGAACTACTTTTTATTGTCGAGTTTCAAAGAGCTACTACAAACCATGTTGGATTTAGAGTTCCAATTCATCTATCTATATAGGAGAGAACAAAGGTAAACCTAAAAATAAAAACTGCTACTGTAAATGAACGCTTCAACCTAGAAGATACAGTTTGGTGAGCCAAGTGGGATTTGTGTACTGATCATTACCACCACGTATCATCAATATTGCGTTGAAAAATATTTTGCTGGTATTTCGGAAACTCGTTATTCTCAGAAGCTTGGCAGCCCTCCTAAATGAAAGTGCTTTGCCACAGTCTGTGCCTAGTGCTACTTGAAGAAGAAACAATGCATAAAGACAAAAACTGAGAACTCCTTTATTTTGTCAAGTTTCAAAGAGCTACTACAAACCATGTTGGATTTAGAGTTCCAAATTCATCCATCTATATAGGAGAGAACAGAGTGAAACCAAAATTAAAAACTGCTACTGTAAACGAACGCTTCAACCTAGAAGAACAACATTTGGTGAGCCAAGTGGGATTTTTGTACTGATCATTACCACCACGTATCATCAAGATTGGGTGAAAAAATAGTTGCTGCTATTTCGGAAAACTCGTTATTTCTTAGAAGCTTGGCAACCCTCTCAATGAAATGCTTTTCCACATTCTGTGTCTATGGCTACTTGAAGAGGTAACAAACCATAGAGACAACTGAGATCTCCTTTATTTTGTCAGGTTTCAAAGAGCTACTACAAACCATGTTGGATTTAGAGTTCCAAATTCATCTATCTATATAGGAGAGAACAGAGGGAAACCTAAAAATAAAAACTGCTACTGTAAACTAACGCTTCAACCTAGATGAACAAAATCTGGTGATTTCAAGTGGGATTTCTGTATCGATCATTAGCACCAAGTATCATCAAGATTGGGTGAAAAAATATTTGCTGATATTTCGGAAACTCGTTATTTCTTGGAAGCTTGGCAACCCCTTTCAATGAAAGTGCTTTTCCACAGTCTGTTCCTAGGGCTTCTTGAAGAGGAAACAAACCATAGAGGCAATACTGAGAACGACTTTATTTTGTCAAATTTCAAAAAGCTACTACAAACCATGTTGGATTAAGAGTTCCATATTCATCTATCAATATAAGAGAGAACAAAGTGAAACTAAAAACAAAAACTGTACTGTAAACGAATGCTTCAACCTAGAAGAACAAAATTTGGTGGAGCCAAGTGGGATTTGTGTACTCGTCATTACCACCATGTATCATCAAGATTGGGTGAAACAGTATTTGCTGCTATTTCGGAAACTCGTAATTTCTTGGAAGCTTGGCAACTCCTTTCAATGAAAGTGCTTTTCCACAGTCTCTGCTTAGGTCTACTTGAAGAGAAAACAAATCATAGAGACAAAACTGGGAACTACTTTTTTATTGTCGAGTTTCAAAGAGCTACTACAAACCATGTTGGATTTAGAGTTCCAAATTCATCTATCTATATAGGAGAGAACAGAGTGAAACCTAAAAATAAAAACTGCTACTGTAAACGAACGCTTCAACCTAGAAGAATACAGTTTGGTGAGCCAAGTGGGATTTGTGTACTGATCATTACCACCACGTATCATCAAGATTGCGTGAAAAAATATTTGCTGGATTTCGGAAACTCGTTATTTCTCAGAAGCTTGGCAACCCCTCTAAATGAAAGTGCTTTGCCACAGTCTGTGCCTAGTGCTACTTGAAGAAGAAACAATGCATAAAGACAAAACTGAGAACTCCTTTATTTTGTAAAGTTTCAAAGAGCTACTACAAACCATGTTGGATTTAGAGTTCAAATTTCATCTATCTATATAGGAGAGAACAGAGGGAAACCTAAAAATTTAAACTGCTACTGTAGACTAACGCTTCAACCTAGAAGAACAAAATTTGGTGAGTCAAGTGGGATTTGTGTACCGATCATTACCAGCAAGTATCATCAAGATTGGGTGAAAAAATATTTGCTGGTATTTCGGAAACTCGTTATTTCTTTAAGCTTGGCAACCCCTTTAAATGAACGTGCTTTTCCACAGTCTTTGCCTAGGGCTACTTGAAGAGGAAACAAACAATAGAGACAATACTGAGAACGACTTTATTTTGTCAATTTTCAAAGAGCTACTACAAACCATGTTGGATTGATAGTTCCAAATTCATCTATCTATATAGGAGAGAACAAAGTGAAACCTAAAATAAAAACTGCTACTGTAAACGAACGCTTCAACCTAGAAGAACAAAATTTGGTGAGCCAAGTGGGATTTGTGTACTGATCATTACCAACACGTATCATCAAGATTGCGTGAAAAATGTTTGCTGGTATTTCAGAAAATCGTTTTTTCTTAGAAGCTGGCACCCTCTCAATGAAAGTGCTTTTCCACAGTCTGTGCCTAGGGCTACTTGAAGAGGAAACGAACCATAGAGACAAAACTGAGAACTCTTTATTTTATGAAGTTTCAAAGAGGTACTACAAACCATGTTGAATTTTGAGTTCCAAATTCATCTATCATTTATAGGAGAGACATGAGAGAAACCTAAGAATAAAAACTGCTATTGTAAACGAACGCTTCAAACTAGAAGAACTAAATTTGGTGAGCCAAGTGGGATTTGTGTACTTGTCAAGCATCATCAAGACTGGGTGAAAAAATATTGCTGGTATTTCGGAAACTCGTTATTTCTTAGAAGCCTGGCAACCCCTTTCAATGGACGTGCTCTTCCACAGTTTGTGCCTAGGGCTACTGGAATAGGAAACAAACCATAGAGACAAAACTGAGAACTCCTTAATTTTCTCAAGTTTCAAAGAGCTAGTACAAACCATGTTGGATTTAGAATTCCAAATTCACCTATCTATATAGGAGAGAACAGAGTGTAACTTAAAAATAAAAACTGCTACTGTAAACGAACGCTTCAACCTAGAAAAAAAAAATTTGGTGAGCCAAGTGTGATTTGTGTACTTGTCATTACCACCACGTATAATCAAGATTGGGTTAAATAGTATTTGCTGGTATTTCAGAAGCTCGTAATTTCTTGGAAGCTTGGCAACTCCATTCAATGAAAGTGCTTTTCCACAGTCTCTGCTTAGGGCTACTTGAAGAGAAAAAAAATCATAGAGACAAAAGGGGAACTACTTTTTTTTGTCAAGTTTCAAAGCGCTACTACAAACCATGCTGGATTTAGAGTTTCAAATTCAGCTATCTATATATGAGAGAAGAGAGGGAAACCTAAAAATATAAACTGCTACTGTAAAGGAACACTTCAACCTAGAACAACGCAATTCGGTGAGCTAATTGAGATTTGTGTACTGATGATTACCTCCACGTATCATCAAGATTGGGTGAAAAAATATTTGCTGTTATTTTGACAACTCATTATTTCTTAGAAGCTTGGCAACCCATCTCAATGAAAGTGCTTTTCCACAGTCTGGGCCTAGGGCTACTTGAATAGGAAACAAACCATAGAGACAAAACTGACAACTTTTTCATTTTGTCAAGTTTCAAAGAGCTACTACAAACCATGTTGGATTTAGAGTTCCAAATTCATGTATCTATATAAAAGAGAACAGAGTGAAACCTAAAAATAAAAACTGCTATTGTAAACAAACGCTTCAACCTAGAAGAACAAAATTTGGTGAGCCAAGTGGTATTTGTGTACTGATCATTATCACGAAGTATCATCAAGATTGGGTTAAAAAAATATTTGCTGGTATTTCGGAAACTTGTTTTTTCTTAGAAGCTTGGGAAACCCTCTCAATGAAAGTGCTTTTCCACAGTCTGTACCTAGGGCAACTTGAAGAGGAAACAAATCATAGAGAAAAAACTGAGAACGCCTTTATTTTCTCATGTTTCAAAGAGCTACTACAAACCATGTTGTATTAGAGTTCCAAATTCATCTATCTATATAGGAGAGAACAGAGGAACACCTAAAAATATAAACTGCTACTGTAAACGAACGCTTCAACCTAGAAGAACCAAATTTGGTGAGTCAAGTGGGATTTGTGTACTGATCATTACCACCATTATCATCAAGATTGGGTGAAAAAATATTTGCTGATATTTTGGAAAATCGTTATTTCTTAGAAGCTTGGCAACAACTCTCAATGAAAGTGCTTTTCCACAGTCTCTGCTTAGGGCTACTTGAAGAGGAAACAAATCAAAGAGACAAAATTGAGAACTCCTTTATTTTGTCAAGTTTCAAAGAGCTACTACAAACCATGTTGCATTTAGAGTTCCAAATTCATCTATCTATATAGGAGAGAACAGAGGGAAACCTAAAAATAAAAACTGCCACTGTAAACGAACGCTTCAACCTCGAAGAACAAAATTTGGTGAGCCAAGTGGGATTTTTGTACTTGTCATTACCACCAAGTATCATCAAGATTGGGTGAAAAAATATTTGCTGGTATTTCGGAAACTCGTAATGTCTTGGAAGCTTGGCAACCCCTTTAAATGAAAGTGCTTTTCCACAGTCTCTGCTTAGGGCTTCTTGAAGAGGAAACAAATCAAAGAGACAAAATTGAGAACGCCTTTATTTTGTCAAGTTTCAAAGAGCTACTACAAACCATGTTGCATTTAGAGTTCCAAATTCATCTATCTATATAGGAGAGAACAGAGGGAGACCTAAAAATATAAACTGCTACTGTAAACGAACGCTTCAACCTAGAAGAGCAAAATTTGGTGAGCCAAGTGGGATTTGTGTATTTGTAATTACCACCAAGTATCATTAAGATTGGGTGAAAAAATATTTGCTGGTATTTCAGAAACCCGTAATTTTTTGAACTTGGCAAACACTTTCAATGAAAGTGCTTTTCCCCAGTTTCTCCTTAGGGCTACTTGAAGAGGAAACAAATCATAGAGACAAAACTGAGAACTCCTTTATTTTGTCAAGTTTCAAAGAGCTACTACAAACCATGTTGGATTTAGAGTTCCAAATTCATCTATCTATATAGGAGAGAACAGAGGGAAACCTAAAAATAAAAAGTGCTACTGTAAACGAACGCTTCAACCTAGAAGAACAAAACTTGGTGAGCCAAGTGGGATTTGTGTACTGATCATTACCACCAAGTATCATCAAGATTGGGTGAAAAAATATTTGCTGGTATTTCGGAAACTCGTTATTTCTTGGGAGCTTGGCAAACCCTTTCAATGAAAGTGCTTTTCCACAGTCTCTGCCTAGGGCTACTTAAAGAGGAAAAAATCATAGAGACAAAACTGAGAACTCCTTTATTTTCTCAAGTTTCAAAGAGCTACTACAAACCATGTTGGATTTAGAGTTCCAAATTCAGCTATTTATATAGGAGAGAACAGAGGGAAACCTAAAAATATAAACTGCTACTGTCAACGAACGCTTCAACCTAGAAGAACAAAATGTGGTGAGCTTAGTGGGATTTGTGTACTTGTCATTACAACCAAGTATCATCAAGATTGGGTGAAAAAATATTTGCTGGTATATCGGAAACTCGTTATTTCTTAGAAGCCTGGCAACCCCTCCCAATGAAAGTGCTTTTGCACAGTCTGTGCCTAGGACTACTTGAAGAGGAAACAAAACATAGAGGCAAAACAGAGAACTCCTTCATTTTGTCAAGTTTCAAAGAGCTACTACAAAACATGTTGGATTTAGAGTTCTGAATTCATCTATCTATATAAAAGAGAACAGAGTGAAACCAAAAAATAAAAACAGCTACTGTAAACGAATGCTTCATCCTAGAAGAACAAAATTTGGTGTGCTTAGTGGCATTTGTATACTGATCATTACCACCACGTATCATCAAGATTGGGTGAAAAAATATTTGCTGGTATTTCGGAAACTCCTTATTTCTTAGAAGCTTGGGAAACAATATAATGAAAGTGCTTTTCCACAGTCTGTGCCTACGGCTACTTGAAGAGAAAACAAACAACAGAGACAAAACTGAGGTCTCCTTTATTTTATGAAGTTTCAAAGAGGTACTACAAACCATGTTGGATTTAGAGTTCCAAATTAATCTATCTATATAGGAGAGAACTGAGTGAAACCTAAAAATAAAAACTGCTACTGTAAACGAACGCTTCAACCTCGAAGAACAAAATTTGGTGAGCCAAGTGGGATTTGTGTCCGTGTCAGTAACACCAAGTATCATCAAGATTGGGTGAAAAACTGTTGGCTGGTAATTCGGAAACTCGTAATGTCTTGGAAGCTTGGCAACCCCTTTAAATGAAAGTGCTTTTCCACAGTCTCTGCTTAGGGATACTTGAATAGGAAACAAATCAGAGAGACAAAACTGAGAACTCCTTTATATTCTCAAGTTTCAAAGAGCTACTACAAACCATGTTGGATTTAGAGTTCCAAATTCATCTATTTATATAGGAGAGACACCTAAAAATATAAACTGCTACTGTAAACGAACGCTTCAACCTAGAAGAACCAAATTTTGAGTCAAGTGTGATTTGTGTACTGATCATTACCACCAGTATATTCAAGATTGGTTGAAAAAATATTTGCTGGTATTTTGGAAACTTGTTATTTCTTAGAAGCTTGGCAACAACTCAAATGAAAGTGCTTTTCCACAGTCTGTGCCTAGGACTACTTGAAGAGGAAACAAACCATAGAGACAAAACACAGAACTCCTTTATTTTGTCAAGTTTCAAGGAGCTACTACAAACCATGTTGGATTTAGTGTTTAAATTCATCTATCTATATAGGAGAGAACAGAGTGAAACCTAAAATAAAACAGCTACTGTAAACGAACGCTTCAACCTAGAAGAACAAAATTTGGTGAGCCAAGTGGGATTTGTGTACTTATCATTACCACCAAGTATCATCAAGATTGGGTGAAAAAATATTTGCTGGTAATACGAAACTCGTAATTTCTAGGAAGGCTTGGCAACTCCTTTCTATAAAAGTGCTTTTCCACAGTCTCTGGTTAGGGCTACTTGAAGAAGAAACAAAACATAGAGACAAAACTGAGAACATTTTTATTTTGTCAAGTTTCAAAGATCTATTACAAACCATCTTGGATTTAGAGTTCCAAATTCATCTATTCTATAAAGGAGAGAACAGAGGGAAACCTAAAAATATAAACTGCTCTTGTAAACGAACGCTTCAAACCTAGAAGAGCAAAATTTGGTGAGCCAAGTGGGAATTGTGTATTTGTAATTATCACCAAGTATCATCAAGATTGGGTGAAAAAATATTTGCTGGTATTTCGGAAACCCGTAATTTTTTGGGAGCTTGGCAAACCCTTTCAATGAAAGTGCTTTTTCCCAGTTTCTCCTTAGGGCTACTTGAAGAGGAAACAAACCATAGAGACAAAAACTGAGAACTCCTTTATTTTGTCAAGTTTCAAAAAGCTAATACAAACCATATTGGATTTAGAGTTCCAAATTCATCTCTCTATATAGGAGAGAACAGAGGGAAACTAAAAATAAAAACTGCTACTGTAAACGAACGCTTCAACCTAGAAGATCAAAATTTGGTGAGCCTAGTGGCATTTGTGTACTGATCATTACCACCACGTATCATCAAGATTGGGTGAAAAAATATTTGCTGGTATTTCGGAACCTCGTTATTTCTTAGAAGCTTGGTAACACCTTTCAATGAAAGTGCTTTTCTACAGTTTGTGCTAGGGCTATGTGAAGAGGAAACAAACCATAGAGACAATACTGAGAACTCCTTTATTTTGTCATGTTTCAAAGAGCTACTACAAACCATATTGGATTTAGAGTTTCCAAATTCATCTATCTATATGGGAGAGAACAGAGTGAAACCTAAAAATAAAAACTGCTACTGTAAACGAACGCTTCAACCTAGAAGAACACAATTTGGTGAGCCAAGTGGCATTTGTGTACTGATCATTACCACCGCATATCTTCAAGATTGGGTGAAAAAATATTTGCTGGTATTTCGGAAACTCGTTATTTCTTAGAAGCTTGGCAACCCCTCTCAATGTATGTGCTTTTCCCCAGTCTGTGCCTAGGGCTATTTGAAAAGGAAACAAACCATAGAGACAAAACTTAGAACTTTTTTATTTTGTCAAGTTTCAAAGAGCTACTACAAACCATGTTTGATTTAGAGTTCAAAATTCATCTATCTTTATAGGAGAGAACAGTGGGAAACCTAAAAATAAAAACTGCTACTGTAAACGAACGCTTCAACCTAGAAAGAGCAAAATTTGGTGAGCCAAGTGGGATTTGTGTACTTTTCATTACCACTAAGTATCATCATGATTGGTTGAAAAAATATTGCTGGTATTTTGAAACCCGTAATTTCTTGGGAGCTTGGCAAACCCTTTCAATGAAAGTGCTTTTCCACAGTCTCTGCCTAGGGCTACTTAAAGAGGAAAAAATCATAGAGACAAAACTGAGAACTCCTTTATTTCTCAAGTTTCAAAGAGCTGCTACAAACCATGTTGGATTTAGAGTTCCAAATTCAGCTATTTATATAGGAGAGAACAGAGGGAAACCTAAAAATATAAACTGCTACTGTCAACGAACGCTTCAACCTAGAAGAACAAAATGTGGTGAGCTTAGTGGGATTTGTGTACTTGTCATTACAACCAAGTATCATCAAGATTGGGTGAAAAAATATTTGCTGGTATATCGGAAACTCGTTATTTCTTAGAAGCCTGGCAAACCCTCCCAATGAAAGTGCTTTTGCACAGTCTGTGCCTAGGACTACTTGAAGAGGAAACAAAACATAGAGGCAAAACAGAGAACTCCTTCATTTTGTCAAGTTTCAAAGAGCTACTACAAAACATGTTGGATTTAGAGTTCTGAATTCATCTATCTATATAAAAGAGAACAGAGTGAAACCAAAAAATAAAAACAGCTACTGTAAACGAATGCTTCATCCTAGAAGAACAAAATTTGGTGTGATTAGTGGCATTTGTATACTGATCATTACCACCACGTATCATCAAGATTGGGTGAAAAAATATTTGCTGGTATTTCGGAAACTCCTTATTTCTTAGAAGCTTGGGAAACCCTATATGAAAGTGCTTTTCCACAGTCTGTGCCTACGGCTACTTGAAGAGAAAACAAACAACAGAGACAAAACTGAGGTCTCCTTTATTTTATGAAGTTTCAAAGAGGTACTACAAACCATGTTGGATTTAGAGTTTCAAATTAATCTATCTATATAGGAGAGAACTGAGTGAAACCTAAAAATAAAAACTGCTACTGTAAACGAACGCTTCACCTCGAAGAACAAAATTTGGTGAGCCAAGTGGGATTTGTAACCGTGTCAGTAACACCAAGTATCATCAAGATTGGGTGAAAAACTGTTGGCTGGTAATTCGGAAACTCATAATTTCTTGGAAGCTTGGCAACCCCTTTCAATGAAAGTGCTTTTCCACCTTCTTTGCTTAGGGATACTTGAATAGGAAACAAATCATAGAGACAAAACTGAGAACTCCTTTATTTTCTCAGTGTTTCAAAGAGCTACTACAAACCATGTTGGATTTAGAGTTCCAAATTAATCTATTTATATAGGAGAGACACCTAAAAATATAAACTGCTACTGTTAACGAACGCTTCAACCTAGAAGAACCAAATTTTGAGTCAAGTGGGATTTGTGTACTGTTCATTACCACCAGTATATTCAAGATTGGTTGAAAAAATATTTGCTGGTATTTTGGATTCTTGTTATTTCTTAGAAGCTTGGCAACAACTCAAATGAAAGTGCTTTTCCACAGTCTGTGCCTAGGACTACTTGAAGAGGAAACAAACCATAGAGACAAAACTCAGAACTCCTTTATTTTGTCAAGTTTCAAAGAGCTACTACAAACCATGTTGGATTTAGTGTTTTAAATTCATCTATCTATATAGGAGAGAACAGAGTGAAAACTAAAAATAAAAACAGCTACTGTAAACGAAGGCTTCAACCTAGAAGAACAAAATTTGGTGAGCCAAGTGGGATTTGTTTACTTATCATTACCACCAAGTACCATCAAGATTGGGTGAAAAAAATATTTGCTGGTAATTCGAAACTCGTAATTTCTTGGAAGCTTGGCAACCCCTTTCTTAAAAAGTGCTTTTCCACAGTCTCTGGTTAGGGCTACTTGAAGAGGGAACAAACCATAGAGACAAAACTGAGAACATTTTTATTTTGTCAAGTTTCAAAGATCTATTACAAACCATGTTGGATTTAGAGTTCCAAATTCATCTATCTATAAAGGAGAGAACAGAGGGAAACCTAAAAATATAAACTGCTCTTGTAAACGAACGCTTCAACCTAGAAGAGCAAAATTTGGTGAGCCAAGTGGGAATTGTGTATTTGTAATTATCACCAAGTATCATCAAGATTGGGTGAAAAAATATTTGCTGGTATTTCGGAAACCCGTAATTTTTTGGGAGCTTGGCAAACCCTTTCAATGAAAGTGCTTTTCCCCAGTTTCTCCTTAGGGCTACTTGAAGAGGAAAAAAATGATAGAGACAAATTGAGAACTCCTATATTTTGTCAAGTTTCAAAGAGCTACTACAAACTATGTTGGATTTAGAGTTCCAAATTCATCTATCTATATAGGAGAGAACAGAGGGAAACCTAAAAACAAAAAGTGCTACTGTAAACGAACGCTTCAACCTAGAAGAACAAAACTTGGTGAGCCAAGTGGGATTTGTGTACTGATCATTACCACCAAGTATCATCAAGATTGGGTGAAAAAATATTTGCTGGTATTTCGGAAACTCGTTATTTCTTAGAAGCTTGGCAACCCCTTTCAATGAAAGTACTGTTCTACACTTTGTGCCTAGGCTACTTGAAGAGGAAACAAACCATAGAGACAAAACTGAGAACTCCTTTATTTTGTCAAGTTTCAAAAAGCTAATACAAACCATATTGGATTTAGAGTTCCAAATTCATCTCTCTATATAGGAGAGAACAGAGGGAAACCTAAAAATAAAAACTGCTACTGTAAATGAACGCTTCAACCTAGAAGATCAAAATTTGGTGAGCCTAGTGGCATTTGTGTACTGATCATTACCACCACGTATCATCAAGATTGGGTGAAAAAATATTTGCTGGTATTTCGGAACCTCGTTATTTCTTAGAAGCTTGGTAACACCTTTCAATGAAAGTGCTTTTCTACAGTTTGTGCCTAGGGCTATGTGAAGAGGAAACAAACCATAGAGACAATACTGAGAACTCCTTTATTTTGTCATGTTTCAAAGAGCTACTACAAACCATATTGGATTTAGAGTTCCAAATTCATCTATCTATATGGGAGAGAACAGAGTGAAACCTAAAAATAAAAACTGCTACTGTAAACGAACGCTTCAACCTAGAGAACACAATTTGGTGAGCCAAGTGGCATTTGTGTACTGATCATTACCACCGCATATCTTCAAGATTGGGTGAAAAAATATTTGCTGGTATTTCGGAACTCTTTATTTCTTAGAAGCTTGGCAACCCCTCTCAATGAATGTGCTTTTCCCCAGTCTGTGCCTAGGGCTATTTTAAAAGGAAACAAACCATAGAGACAAAACTTAGAA
>NW_027515918.1:0-68528 GCF_048772815.1 Callospermophilus lateralis
TTGTTCTTCAAGGTTGAAGCCTTCGTCTAAAGTAGCAGTTTTTATATTTAGGTTTCACTCGGTTCTCTCCTTTATAGGTAGATGAATTTGGAACTCTAAATTTAACATGGGTTGTAGTAGCTCTTTGAAACTTGACAAAATAAAGTAGTTCTCAGTTTTGTCTCCATGGTTTGTTTCCTCTTAAAGTAGCCTACGCACAGACAGTGGAAAAGCACTTTCATTGAGAGGGGTTGCCAAGCTTCTAAGAAATAACGAGTTTCCGAAATACCAACAAATATTTTTTCACCCAATCTTGATGATACTTGGTGGTGATGATCGGTACACAAATCCCACTTGGCTCACCAAATTTTGTTCTTCTAGGTTGAATTGTTCGTGTACAGTAGCAGTTTTTATATTTAGGTTTCACTCTGTTCTCTCCTATATAGATAGATGAATTTGGAACTCTAAATCCAACATGGTTTGCAGTAGCTCTTTGAAACTTGACAAAATAAAGGAGTTCTCAGTTTTGTCTCTATGGTTTGTTTCCTCATCAACTAGCCCTAGGCACAGACTGTGGAAAAGCACTTTCATTGAGAGGGGTTGCCAAGCTTCTAAGAAATAACGAGTTTCCGAAATACCAGCAAATATTTTTTCACCCAATCTTGATGATACTTGGTGGTGATGTTCAGTACACAAATTGCACTTGGATCACCAAATTTTGTTCTTCTAGGTTGAAGCGTTCGTCTACAGTAGCAATTTTTATATTTAGGTTTCACTCTGTTCTCTCCTATATAGATAGATGAATTTGGAACTCTAAATCCAACATGGTTTGTAGTAGCTCTTTGAAACTTGACAAAATAAAGGAGTTCTCAGTTTTGTCTCTATGATTTGTTTCCGCTTCATGTAGCCCTAAGCACAGACTGTGGAAAAGCACTTTCATTGAAAGGGGTTGAGAAGCTTCCAAGAAATTACGAGATTCCGAAATATCAGCAAATATTTTGTAACCCAAAGTTGATGATATGTGGTGGTAATGATCGGTATCCAAATCCCACTTGGCTCACCAATTTTTGTTCTTCTAGGTTGAAGCGCTCGTCTACAGTAGCAGTTTTTATATTTAGGTTTCACTCTGTTCTCTGCTATATAGATAGATGAATTTGGAACTCTAAATCCAACATGGTTTGTAGTAGCTCTTTGAATCTTTACAAAATAAAGGAGTTCTCAGTTTTGTCATTATGGTTTGTTTCCTGTTCAAGTACTTCTAGGCACAGACTGTGGAAAAGCACTTTCATTGAGAGGGGTTGCCAAGCTTCCAAGAAATTACGAGTTTCCGAAATACCAGCAAATATTTTTTCACCCAATCTTGATGATACTTGGTGTTTACGATCGGTACACAAATCCCACTTGACTCACCAAATTTTGTTCTTCTTTGTTGAAGCGTTCATTTTCAGTAGCAGTATTTATTTTTAGGTTTCACTCTGTTCTCTCCTATATAGATAGATGAATTTGGAACTCTAAATCCAACATGGTTTGTAGTAACTCTTTCAAACTTGAAACAATAAAGGAATTCTCAGTTTTGTCTCTATGATTTGTTTCCGCTTCAAGTAGCCCTAAGCAGAGAATGTGGAAAAGCACTTTCATTGAGAGGGGTTGCCAAGCTTCTCAGAAATAACGAGTTTCCGAATTACCAGCAAATATTTTTTCACCCAATCTTGATGATACTTGCTGGTGAAGATCGGTACACAAATCCCTCTTGGCTCACCAAATTTTGTTCTTCTAGGTTGAAGCATTCGTCTACAATAGCACTTTTTATATTTAGGTTTTACTCTGTTCTCTGCTATATAGATAGATGAATATGGAACTCTAAATCCAATATGGTTTGTAGTAGCTCTTTGAAACTTCACAAAATAAAGGAGTTCTCAGGTTTGTCTCTATTATTTGTTTCCGCTTCAAGTAGCCCTAAACAGAGACTGTGGAAAAGCACTTTTATTGAGAGAGGTTGCCAAGCTTCCAAGAAATTACGAGTTTCCGAAATACCAGCAAATATTTTTTCACCCAATTTTGATGATACGTGGTGGTAATCACAAGTGCACAAATCCCCCTTCGGTCACCAAGTTTTGTTCGTCTAGGTTGAAGCGTTCGTTTACAGTAGCAGTTTTTATTTTTAGGTTTCAATCTGTTCTCTCGTATTTAGATAGATGAATTTGGAACTCTAAATCCAACATGGTTTGTAGTAGCTCTTTGAAATTTGACAAAATAAAGTAATTCTCAGTTTTGTCTCTATGGTTTGTTTCCTCTTCAAGTAGCCCTAGGAACAGACTGTGGAAAAGCACTTTCATTGAGTGGGGTTGCCAAGCTTCTAAGAAATAACGAGTTTATGAAATACCAGCAAATATTTTTTCACGCAATCTTGATGACACTTGGTGGTAATGATCAGTACACAAATCCCACTTGGCTCACCAAATTTTGTTCTTCTAGGTAGAATCATTCGTCTACAGTAGCAGTTTTTATATTTAGGTGTCACTCTCTTCTCTCTTATATAGATAGATGAATTTGGAACTCTAAATCCAATATGGTTTGTAGTAGCTCTTTGAAACTTGACAAAGTAAAGGAGTTCTCAGTTTTGTCTCTATGATTTGTTTCTGCTTCCTGTAGCCCTAAGCACAGACTGTGGAAAAGCACTTTCATTGAAAGGGGTTGCCAAGCTTCCAAGAAATTACGAGTTTCCGAAATACCAGCAAATATTTTGTCACCCAAAGTTGATGATACGTGGTGGTAATGATCGGTATCCAAATCCAACTTGGCTCACCAAATTTTGTTCTTCTAGGTTGAAGCGCTCGTCTACAGTAGCAGTTTTTATATTTAGGTTTCACTCTGTTCTCTGCTATATAGATGGATGAATTTGGAACTCTAAATCCAACATGGTTTGTAGTAGCTCTTTGAAACTTGACAAAATAAACGAGTTCTCAGTTTTGTCTTTATGGTTTGTTTCCTGTTCAAGTACCCCTAGGAACAGACTGTGGAAAAGCACTTTCATTGAGAGGGGTTGCCAAGCTTCTAAGAAATTACGAGTTTCTGAAATACCAGCAAATATTTTTTCTCCCAATCTTGATGATACTTGGTGTTTACGATCGGTACACAAATCCTACTTCACTCACCAAATTTTGTTCTTCATTTTTGAAACGATCATTTTCAGTTGCATTTTTTATTTTTAGGTTTCACTCTGTTCTCTCCTATATAGATAGATGAATTTGGAACTCTAAATCCAACATGGTTTGTAGTAGCTCTTTCAAACTTGAAAAAATAAAGGAGTTCTCAGTTTTGTCTCTATGATTTGTTTCCGCTTCAAGTATCCCTAAGCAGAGAATGTGGAATAGCACTTTCATTGAGAGGGGTTGCCAAGCTTCTCAGAAATAACGAGTTTCCGAATTACCAGCAAATATTTTTTCACCCAATCTTGATGATACTTGCTGGTGAAGATCGGTACACAAATCCCACTTGGCTCACCAAATTTTGTTCTTCTAGGTTGAAGCGTTCGTCTACAATAGCACTTTTTATATTTAGGTTTTACTGTGTTCTCTGCTATATAGATAGATGAATTTGGAACTCTAAATCCAACATGGTTTGTAGTAGCTCTTTGAAACTTGACAAAATAAAGGAGTTCTCAGTTTTGTCTCTATGGTTTGTTTCCTCTTCAAGTAGCCCTAGGAACAGACTGTGGAAAAGCACTTTTATTGAGTGGGGTTGCCAAGCTTCTAAGAAATAACGAGTTTCCGTAATACCAGCAAATATTTTTTCACGCAATCTTGATGACACTTGGTGGTAATGATCAGTACACAAATCCCACTTGGCTCACCAAAGTTTGTTCTTCTAGTTTGAATCGTTCGTCTACAGTAGCAGTTTTTATATTTAGGTGTCAGTCTCTTCTCTCCTATATAGATAGATGAATTTGGAACTCTAAATCCAACATGGTTTGTAGTAGCTCTTTGAAACTTGACAAAATGAATGAGTTCTCAGTTTTGTCTCTATGATTTGTTTCCGCTTCAAGTAGCCTTAAGCAGTGACTGTGGAAAAGCACTTTCCTTGAGAGGGGTTGCCAAGGTTCCAACAAATTACGAGTTTCTGAAATACCAGCAAATATTTTTTCACCCAAACTTGATGATACTTGGTGTTTACGATCGGTACACAAATCCCACTTGGCTCACCGAATTTTGTTCTTCTGGGTTGAGGCGTTCGTCTACAGTAGCAGTTTTTATTTTTAGGTTTCTCTCTGTTTTCTCCTATATAGATAGATGAATTTGGAACTCTAAATCCAACATGGTTTGTAGTGGCTCTTTGAAACTTGACAAAATAAAGGAGTTCTCTGTTTTGTCTCTATGGTTTGTTTCCTCTTCAAGTAGCCATAGGCGCAGAGGGTGGAAAAGCACTTTCATTGAGAGGGGTTGTCAAGCTTCCAAGAAATTACGAGTTTCCGAAAGACCAGCAAATATTTTTTCACCCAATCTTGATGATACTTGGTGTTTTCGATCGGTACACAAATCCCACTTGACTCAAAAAATTTTGTTCTTCTAGGTTGAAGCGTTCGTTTTCAGTAGCAGTTTTTATTGTTAGATTTCACCTCTGTTCTCTGCTATATAGATAGATGAATTTGGAACTCTAAATCCACATGGTTTCTAGTAGCTCTTTGAAACTTGACAAAATAAAGGAGTTTTCAGTTCTGTTTCTATGTTTTGTTTCCTCTTCAATTAGCCCTAGCACAGACTGTGGAAAAGCACTTTCATTGAGAGGGGGTTGCCAAGCTTCTAAGAAATAACGAGTTTCCGAAATACCAGCAAATTTCTTTTCACCCAATCTTGATGATAGTTGGTGGTAATGATCAGTACACAAATCCCACTTGGCTCACCAAATTTTGTTCTTCTAGGTTGAATCGTTCGTGTACAGTAGCAGTTTTTATATTTAGGTTACACTCTGTTCTCTCCTATATAGATAGATGAATTTGGAACTCTAAATCCAACATGGTTTGCAGTAGCTCTTTGAAACTTGACAAAATAAAGGAGTTGTCAGGTTTGTCTCTATGGTTTGTTTCCTGTTCAAGTAGCCCTAGGCACAAACGGTGGAAAAGCACTTTCATTGAGAGGGGTTGCCAAGCTTCTAAGAAATAACGAGTTTCCAAAATACCAGCAAATATTTTTTAATCGAATCTTGATGACACTTAGTGGTAATGATCAGTACACAAATCCCACTTGGCTCACCAAATTTTGTTCTGCTAGGTTGAAGCGTTCGTCTACAGTAGCAGTTTTTATATTTAGGATTCACTCTGTTCTCTCCTATATAGATAGATGAATTTGGAACTCTGAATCCAACATGGTTTGTAGTAGCTCTTTGAAACTTGACAAAATAAAGGAGTTCTCAGTTTTGTCTCTGTGATTTGTATCCGCTTCAAGTAGCCCTAAGCAGAGACTGTGGAAAAGCACTTTCATTGAGAGTTGTTGCCAAGCTTCTAAGAAATAACGAGTTTCCGAACTACCAGCAAATATTTTTTCACCCAATCTTGATGATACTTGGTGGTGAAGATCGGTACACAAATCCCACTTGGCTCACCAAATTTTGTTCTTCAAGGTTGAAGCCTTCGTCTAAAGTAGCAGTTTTTATATTTAGGTTTCACTCGGTTCTCTCCTTTATAGGTAGATGAATTTGGAACTCTAAATTTAACATGGGTTGTAGTAGCTCTTTGAAACTTGACAAAATAAAGTAGTTCTCAGTTTTGTCTCCATGGTTTGTTTCCTCTTAAAGTAGCCCTACGCACAGACAGTGGAAAAGCACTTTCATTGAGAGGGGTTGCCAAGCTTCTAAGAAATAACGAGTTTCCGAAATACCAACAAATATTTTTTCACCCAATCTTGATGATACTTGGTGGTGATGATCGGTACACAAATCCCACTTGGCTCACCAAATTTTGTTCTTCTAGGTTGAATTGTTCGTGTACAGTAGCAGTTTTTATATTTAGGTTTCACTCTGTTCTCTCCTATATAGATAGATGAATTTGGAACTCTAAATCCAACATGGTTTGCAGTAGCTCTTTGAAACTTGACAAAATAAAGGAGTTCTCAGTTTTGTCTCTATGGTTTGTTTCCTCATCAACTAGCCCTAGGCACAGACTGTGGAAAAGCACTTTCATTGAGAGGGGTTGCCAAGCTTCTAAGAAATAACGAGTTTCCGAAATACCAGCAAATATTTTTTCACCCAATCTTGATGATACTTGGTGGTGATGTTCAGTACACAAATTGCACTTGGATCACCAAATTTTGTTCTTCTAGGTTGAAGCGTTCGTCTACAGTAGCAATTTTTATATTTAGGTTTCACTCTGTTCTCTCCTATATAGATAGATGAATTTGGAACTCTAAATCCAACATGGTTTGTAGTAGCTCTTTGAAACTTGACAAAATAAAGGAGTTCTCAGTTTTGTCTCTATGATTTGTTTCCGCTTCATGTAGCCCTAAGCACAGACTGTGGAAAAGCACTTTCATTGAAAGGGGTTGAGAAGCTTCCAAGAAATTACGAGATTCCGAAATATCAGCAAATATTTTGTAACCCAAAGTTGATGATATGTGGTGGTAATGATCGGTATCCAAATCCCACTTGGCTCACCAATTTTTGTTCTTCTAGGTTGAAGCGCTCGTCTACAGTAGCAGTTTTTATATTTAGGTTTCACTCTGTTCTCTGCTATATAGATAGATGAATTTGGAACTCTAAATCCAACATGGTTTGTAGTAGCTCTTTGAATCTTTACAAAATAAAGGAGTTCTCAGTTTTGTCATTATGGTTTGTTTCCTGTTCAAGTACTTCTAGGCACAGACTGTGGAAAAGCACTTTCATTGAGAGGGGTTGCCAAGCTTCCAAGAAATTACGAGTTTCCGAAATACCAGCAAATATTTTTTCACCCAATCTTGATGATACTTGGTGTTTACGATCGGTACACAAATCCCACTTGACTCACCAAATTTTGTTCTTCTTTGTTGAAGCGTTCATTTTCAGTAGCAGTATTTATTTTTAGGTTTCACTCTGTTCTCTCCTATATAGATAGATGAATTTGGAACTCTAAATCCAACATGGTTTGTAGTAACTCTTTCAAACTTGAAACAATAAAGGAATTCTCAGTTTTGTCTCTATGATTTGTTTCCGCTTCAAGTAGCCCTAAGCAGAGAATGTGGAAAAGCACTTTCATTGAGAGGGGTTGCCAAGCTTCTCAGAAATAACGAGTTTCCGAATTACCAGCAAATATTTTTTCACCCAATCTTGATGATACTTGCTGGTGAAGATCGGTACACAAATCCCTCTTGGCTCACCAAATTTTGTTCTTCTAGGTTGAAGCATTCGTCTACAATAGCACTTTTTATATTTAGGTTTTACTCTGTTCTCTGCTATATAGATAGATGAATATGGAACTCTAAATCCAATATGGTTTGTAGTAGCTCTTTGAAACTTCACAAAATAAAGGAGTTCTCAGGTTTGTCTCTATTATTTGTTTCCGCTTCAAGTAGCCCTAAACAGAGACTGTGGAAAAGCACTTTTATTGAGAGAGGTTGCCAAGCTTCCAAGAAATTACGAGTTTCCGAAATACCAGCAAATATTTTTTCACCCAATTTTGATGATACGTGGTGGTAATCACAAGTGCACAAATCCCCCTTCGGTCACCAAGTTTTGTTCGTCTAGGTTGAAGCGTTCGTTTACAGTAGCAGTTTTTATTTTTAGGTTTCAATCTGTTCTCTCGTATTTAGATAGATGAATTTGGAACTCTAAATCCAACATGGTTTGTAGTAGCTCTTTGAAATTTGACAAAATAAAGTAATTCTCAGTTTTGTCTCTATGGTTTGTTTCCTCTTCAAGTAGCCCTAGGAACAGACTGTGGAAAAGCACTTTCATTGAGTGGGGTTGCCAAGCTTCTAAGAAATAACGAGTTTATGAAATACCAGCAAATATTTTTTCACGCAATCTTGATGACACTTGGTGGTAATGATCAGTACACAAATCCCACTTGGCTCACCAAATTTTGTTCTTCTAGGTAGAATCATTCGTCTACAGTAGCAGTTTTTATATTTAGGTGTCACTCTCTTCTCTCTTATATAGATAGATGAATTTGGAACTCTAAATCCAATATGGTTTGTAGTAGCTCTTTGAAACTTGACAAAGTAAAGGAGTTCTCAGTTTTGTCTCTATGATTTGTTTCCGCTTCCTGTAGCCCTAAGCACAGACTGTGGAAAAGCACTTTCATTGAAAGGGGTTGCCAAGCTTCCAAGAAATTACGAGTTTCCGAAATACCAGCAAATATTTTGTCACCCAAAGTTGATGATACGTGGTGGTAATGATCGGTATCCAAATCCAACTTGGCTCACCAAATTTTGTTCTTCTAGGTTGAAGCGCTCGTCTACAGTAGCAGTTTTTATATTTAGGTTTCACTCTGTTCTCTGCTATATAGATGGATGAATTTGGAACTCTAAATCCAACATGGTTTGTAGTAGCTCTTTGAAACTTGACAAAATAAACGAGTTCTCAGTTTTGTCTTTATGGTTTGTTTCCTGTTCAAGTACCCCTAGGAACAGACTGTGGAAAAGCACTTTCATTGAGAGGGGTTGCCAAGCTTCTAAGTAATTACGAGTTTCTGAAATACCAGCAAATATTTTTTCTCCCAATCTTGATGATACTTGGTGTTTACGATCGGTACACAAATCCTACTTCACTCACCAAATTTTGTTCTTCATTTTTGAAACGATCATTTTCAGTTGCATTTTTTATTTTTAGGTTTCACTCTGTTCTCTCCTATATAGATAGATGAATTTGGAACTCTAAATCCAACATGGTTTGTAGTAGCTCTTTCAAACTTGAAAAAATAAAGGAGTTCTCAGTTTTGTCTCTATGATTTGTTTCCGCTTCAAGTATCCCTAAGCAGAGAATGTGGAATAGCACTTTCATTGAGAGGGGTTGCCAAGCTTCTCAGAAATAACGAGTTTCCGAATTACCAGCAAATATTTTTTCACCCAATCTTGATGATACTTGCTGGTGAAGATCGGTACACAAATCCCACTTGGCTCACCAAATTTTGTTCTTCTAGGTTGAAGCGTTCGTCTACAATAGCACTTTTTATATTTAGGTTTTACTGTGTTCTCTGCTATATAGATAGATGAATTTGGAACTCTAAATCCAACATGGTTTGTAGTAGCTCTTTGAAACTTGACAAAATAAAGGAGTTCTCAGTTTTGTCTCTATGGTTTGTTTCCTCTTCAAGTAGCCCTAGGAACAGACTGTGGAAAAGCACTTTTATTGAGTGGGGTTGCCAAGCTTCTAAGAAATAACGAGTTTCCGTAATACCAGCAAATATTTTTTCACGCAATCTTGATGACACTTGGTGGTAATGATCAGTACACAAATCCCACTTGGCTCACCAAAGTTTGTTCTTCTAGTTTGAATCGTTCGTCTACAGTAGCAGTTTTTATATTTAGGTGTCAGTCTCTTCTCTCCTATATAGATAGATGAATTTGGAACTCTAAATCCAACATGGTTTGTAGTAGCTCTTTGAAACTTGACAAAATGAATGAGTTCTCAGTTTTGTCTCTATGATTTGTTTCCGCTTCAAGTAGCCTTAAGCAGTGACTGTGGAAAAGCACTTTCCTTGAGAGGGGTTGCCAAGGTTCCAACAAATTACGAGTTTCTGAAATACCAGCAAATATTTTTTCACCCAAACTTGATGATACTTGGTGTTTACGATCGGTACACAAATCCCACTTGGCTCACCGAATTTTGTTCTTCTGGGTTGAGGCGTTCGTCTACAGTAGCAGTTTTTATTTTTAGGTTTCTCTCTGTTTTCTCCTATATAGATAGATGAATTTGGAACTCTAAATCCAACATGGTTTGTAGTGGCTCTTTGAAACTTGACAAAATAAAGGAGTTCTCTGTTTTGTCTCTATGGTTTGTTTCCTCTTCAAGTAGCCATAGGCGCAGAGGGTGGAAAAGCACTTTCATTGAGAGGGGTTGTCAAGCTTCCAAGAAATTACGAGTTTCCGAAAGACCAGCAAATATTTTTTCACCCAATCTTGATGATACTTGGTGTTTTCGATCGGTACACAAATCCCACTTGACTCAAAAAATTTTGTTCTTCTAGGTTGAAGCGTTCGTTTTCAGTAGCAGTTTTTATTGTTAGATTTCACTCTGTTCTCTGCTATATAGATAGATGAATTTGGAACTCTAAATCCACATGGTTTGTAGTAGCTCTTTGAAACTTGACAAAATAAAGGAGTTTTCAGTTCTGTTTCTATGTTTTGTTTCCTCTTCAATTAGCCCTAGCACAGACTGTGGAAAAGCACTTTCATTGAGAGGGGTTGCCAAGCTTCTAAGAAATAACGAGTTTCCGAAATACCAGCAAATTTCTTTTCACCCAATCTTGATGATAGTTGGTGGTAATGATCAGTACACAAATCCCACTTGGCTCACCAAATTTTGTTCTTCTAGGTTGAATCGTTCGTGTACAGTAGCAGTTTTTATTGTTAGGTTTCCCTCTGTTCTCTCCTATATAGATAGATGAATTTGGAACTCTAAATCCAACATGGTTTGCAGTAGCTCTTTGAAACTTGACAAAATAAAGGAGTTGTCAGGTTTGTCTCTATGGTTTGTTTCCTGTTCAAGTAGCCCTAGGCACAAACGGTGGAAAAGCACTTTCATTGAGAGGGGTTGCCAAGCTTCTAAGAAATAACGAGTTTCCGAAATACCAGCAAATATTTTTTAATCGAATCTTGATGACACTTAGTGGTAATGATCAGTACACAAATCCCACTTGGCTCACCAAATTTTGTTCTGCTAGGTTGAAGCGTTCGTCTACAGTAGCAGTTTTTATATTTAGGATTCACTCTGTTCTCTCCTATATAGATAGATGAATTTGGAACTCTGAATCCAACATGGTTTGTAGTAGCTCTTTGAAACTTGACAAAATAAAGGAGTTCTCAGTTTTGTCTCTGTGATTTGTATCCGCTTCAAGTAGCCCTAAGCAGAGACTGTGGAAAAGCACTTTCATTGAGAGTTGTTGCCAAGCTTCTAAGAAATAACGAGTTTCCGAACTACCAGCAAATATTTTTTCACCCAATCTTGATGATACTTGGTGGTGAAGATCGGTACACAAATCCCACTTGGCTCACCAAATTTTGTTCTTCAAGGTTGAAGCCTTCGTCTAAAGTAGCAGTTTTTATATTTAGGTTTCACTCGGTTCTCTCCTTTATAGGTAGATGAATTTGGAACTCTAAATTTAACATGGGTTGTAGTAGCTCTTTGAAACTTGACAAAATAAAGTAGTTCTCAGTTTTGTCTCCATGGTTTGTTTCCTCTTAAAGTAGCCCTACGCACAGACAGTGGAAAAGCACTTTCATTGAGAGGGGTTGCCAAGCTTCTAAGAAATAACGAGTTTCCGAAATACCAACAAATATTTTTTCACCCAATCTTGATGATACTTGGTGGTGATGATCGGTACACAAATCCCACTTGGCTCACCAAATTTTGTTCTTCTAGGTTGAATTGTTCGTGTACAGTAGCAGTTTTTATATTTAGGTTTCACTCTGTTCTCTCCTATATAGATAGATGAATTTGGAACTCTAAATCCAACATGGTTTGCAGTAGCTCTTTGAAACTTGACAAAATAAAGGAGTTCTCAGTTTTGTCTCTATGGTTTGTTTCCTCATCAACTAGCCCTAGGCACAGACTGTGGAAAAGCACTTTCATTGAGAGGGGTTGCCAAGCTTCTAAGAAATAACGAGTTTCCGAAATACCAGCAAATATTTTTTCACCCAATCTTGATGATACTTGGTGGTGATGTTCAGTACACAAATTGCACTTGGATCACCAAATTTTGTTCTTCTAGGTTGAAGCGTTCGTCTACAGTAGCAATTTTTATATTTAGGTTTCACTCTGTTCTCTCCTATATAGATAGATGAATTTGGAACTCTAAATCCAACATGGTTTGTAGTAGCTCTTTGAAACTTGACAAAATAAAGGAGTTCTCAGTTTTGTCTCTATGATTTGTTTCCGCTTCATGTAGCCCTAAGCACAGACTGTGGAAAAGCACTTTCATTGAAAGGGGTTGAGAAGCTTCCAAGAAATTACGAGATTCCGAAATATCAGCAAATATTTTGTAACCCAAAGTTGATGATATGTGGTGGTAATGATCGGTATCCAAATCCCACTTGGCTCACCAATTTTTGTTCTTCTAGGTTGAAGCGCTCGTCTACAGTAGCAGTTTTTATATTTAGGTTTCACTCTGTTCTCTGCTATATAGATAGATGAATTTGGAACTCTAAATCCAACATGGTTTGTAGTAGCTCTTTGAATCTTTACAAAATAAAGGAGTTCTCAGTTTTGTCATTATGGTTTGTTTCCTGTTCAAGTACTTCTAGGCACAGACTGTGGAAAAGCACTTTCATTGAGAGGGGTTGCCAAGCTTCCAAGAAATTACGAGTTTCCGAAATACCAGCAAATATTTTTTCACCCAATCTTGATGATACTTGGTGTTTACGATCGGTTCACAAATCCCACTTGACTCACCAAATTTTGTTCTTCTTTGTTGAAGCGTTCATTTTCAGTAGCAGTATTTATTTTTAGGTTTCACTCTGTTCTCTCCTATATAGATAGATGAATTTGGAACTCTAAATCCAACATGGTTTGTAGTAACTCTTTCAAACTTGAAACAATAAAGGAATTCTCAGTTTTGTCTCTATGATTTGTTTCCGCTTCAAGTAGCCCTAAGCAGAGAATGTGGAAAAGCACTTTCATTGAGAGGGGTTGCCAAGCTTCTCAGAAATAACGAGTTTCCGAATTACCAGCAAATATTTTTTCACCCAATCTTGATGATACTTGCTGGTGAAGATCGGTACACAAATCCCTCTTGGCTCACCAAATTTTGTTCTTCTAGGTTGAAGCATTCGTCTACAATAGCACTTTTTATATTTAGGTTTTACTCTGTTCTCTGCTATATAGATAGATGAATATGGAACTCTAAATCCAATATGGTTTGTAGTAGCTCTTTGAAACTTCACAAAATAAAGGAGTTCTCAGGTTTGTCTCTATTATTTGTTTCCGCTTCAAGTAGCCCTAAACAGAGACTGTGGAAAAGCACTTTTATTGAGAGAGGTTGCCAAGCTTCCAAGAAATTATGAGTTTCCGTAATACCAGCAAATATTTTTTCACCCAATTTTGATGATACGTGGTGGTAATCACAAGTGCACAAATCCCCCTTCGGTCACCAAGTTTTGTTCGTCTAGGTTGAAGCGTTCGTTTACAGTAGCAGTTTTTATTTTTAGGTTTCAATCTGTTCTCTCGTATTTAGATAGATGAATTTGGAACTCTAAATCCAACATGGTTTGTAGTAGCTCTTTGAAATTTGACAAAATAAAGTAATTCTCAGTTTTGTCTCTATGGTTTGTTTCCTCTTCAGGTAGCCCTAGGAACAGACTGTGGAAAAGCACTTTCATTGAGTGGGGTTGCCAAGCTTCTAAGAAATAACGAGTTTATGAAATACCAGCAAATATTTTTTCACGCAATCTTGATGACCCTTGGTGGTAATGATCAGTACACAAATCCCACTTGGCTCACCAAATTTTGTTCTTCTAGGTTGAATCATTCGTCTACAGTAGCAGTTTTTATATTTAGGTGTCACTCTCTTCTCTCTTATATAGATAGATGAATTTGGAACTCTAAATCCAATATGGTTTGTAGTAGCTCTTTGAAACTTGACAAAGTAAAGGAGTTCTCAGTTTTGTCTCTATGATTTGTTTCCGCTTCCTGTAGCCCTAAGCTGAGACTGTGGAAAAGCACTTTCATTGAAAGGGGTTGCCAAGCTTCCAAGAAATTACGAGTTTCCGAAATACCAGCAAATATTTTGTCACCCAAAGTTGATGATACGTGGTGGTAATGATCGGTATCCAAATCCAACTTGGCTCACCAAATTTTGTTCTTCTAGGTTGAAGCGCTCGTCTACAGTAGCAGTTTTTATATTTAGGTTTCACTCTGTTCTCTGCTATATAGATGGATGAATTTGGAACTCTAAATCCAACATGGTTTGTAGTAGCTCTTTGAAACTTGACAAAATAAACGAGTTCTCAGTTTTGTCTTTATGGTTTGTTTCCTGTTCAAGTACCCCTAGGAACAGACTGTGGAAAAGCACTTTCATTGAGAGGGGTTGCCAAGCTTCTAAGAAATTACGAGTTTCTGAAATACCAGCAAATATTTTTTCTCCCAATCTTGATGATACTTGGTGTTTACGATCGGTACACAAATCCTACTTCACTCACCAAATTTTGTTCTTCATTTTTGAAAC
Source organism: Callospermophilus lateralis (assembly GCF_048772815.1). NCBI lineage: Eukaryota > Metazoa > Chordata > Mammalia > Rodentia > Sciuridae > Callospermophilus > Callospermophilus lateralis. The sequence goes on from NW_027515918.1 coordinate 14,327, forward strand.
GATCATTTTCAGTTGCATTTTTTATTTTTAGGTTTCACTCTGTTCTCTCCTATATAGATAGATGAATTTGGAACTCTAAATCCAACATGGTTTGTAGTAGCTCTTTCAAACTTGAAAAAATAAAGGAGTTCTCAGTTTTGTCTCTATGATTTGTTTCCGCTTCAAGTATCCCTAAGCAGAGAATGTGGAATAGCACTTTCATTGAGAGGGGTTGCCAAGCTTCTCAGAAATAACGAGTTTCCGAATTACCAGCAAATATTTTTTCACCCAATCTTGATGATACTTGCAGGTGAAGATCGGTACACAAATCCCACTTGGCTCACCAAATTTTGTTCTTCTAGGTTGAAGCGTTCGTCTACAATAGCACTTTTTATATTTAGGTTTTACTGTGTTCTCTGCTATATAGATAGATGAATTTGGAACTCTAAATCCAACATGGTTTGTAGTAGCTCTTTGAAACTTGACAAAATAAAGGAGTTCTCAGTTTTGTCTCTATGGTTTGTTTCCTCTTCAAGTAGCCCTAGGAACAGACTGTGGAAAAGCACTTTTATTGAGTGGGGTTGCCAAGCTTCTAAGAAATAACGAGTTTCCGTAATACCAGCAAATATTTTTTCACGCAATCTTGATGACACTTGGTGGTAATGATCAGTACACAAATCCCACTTGGCTCACCAAAGTTTGTTCTTCTAGTTTGAATCGTTCGTCTACAGTAGCAGTTTTTATATTTAGGTGTCAGTCTCTTCTCTCCTATATAGATAGATGAATTTGGAACTCTAAATCCAACATGGTTTGTAGTAGCTCTTTGAAACTTGACAAAATGAATGAGTTCTCAGTTTTGTCTCTATGATTTGTTTCTGCTTCAAGTAGCCTTAAGCAGTGACTGTGGAAAAGCACTTTCCTTGAGAGGGGTTGCCAAGGTTCCAACAAATTACGAGTTTCTGAAATACCAGCAAATATTTTTTCACCCAAACTTGATGATACTTGGTGTTTACGATCGGTACACAAATCCCACTTGGCTCACCGAATTTTGTTCTTCTGGGTTGAAGCGTTCGTCTACAGTAGCAGTTTTTATTTTTAGGTTTCTCTCTGTTTTCTCCTATATAGATAGATGAATTTGGAACTCTAAATCCAACATGGTTTGTAGTGGCTCTTTGAAACTTGACAAAATAAAGGAGTTCTCTGTTTTGTCTCTATGGTTTGTTTCCTCTTCAAGTAGCCATAGGCGCAGAGGGTGGAAAAGCACTTTCATTGAGAGGGGTTGTCAGGCTTCCAAGAAATTACGAGTTTCCGAAAGACCAGCAAATATTTTTTCACCCAATCTTGATGATACTTGGTGTTTTCGATCGGTACACAAATCCCACTTGACTCAAAAAATTTTGTTCTTCTAGGTTGAAGCGTTCGTTTTCAGTAGCAGTTTTTATTGTTAGATTTCACTCTGTTCTCTGCTATATAGATAGATGAATTTGGAACTCTAAATCCACATGGTTTCTAGTAGCTCTTTGAAACTTGACAAAATAAAGGAGTTTTCAGTTCTGTTTCTATGTTTTGTTTCCTCTTCAATTAGCCCTAGCACAGACTGTGGAAAAGCACTTTCATTGAGAGGGGTTGCCAAGCTTCTAAGAAATAACGAGTTTCCGAATACCAGCAAATTTCTTTTCACCCAATCTTGATGATAGTTGGTGGTAATGATCAGTACACAAATCCCACTTGGCTCACCAAATTTTGTTCTTCTAGGTTGAATCGTTCGTGTACAGTAGCAGTTTTTATATTTAGGTTACACTCTGTTCTCTCCTATATAGATAGATGAATTTGGAACTCTAAATCCAACATGGTTTGCAGTAGCTCTTTGAAACTTGACAAAATAAAGGAGTTCTCAGGTTTGTCAGTATGGTTTGTTTCCTCTTCAAGTAGCCCGAGGCACAGACGGTGGAAAAGCACTTTCATTGAGAGGGGTTGCCAAGCTTCTAAGAAATAACGAGTTTCCGAAATACCAGCAAATATTTTTTCACCCAATGTTGATAATACTTGGTGGTAATGATCAGTACACCAAATCCCACTTGGCTCACCAAATTTTGTTCTCTAGGTTGAAGCGTTCGTCTACTGAAGCAGTTTTTATTGTTAGGTTTCCCTCTGTTCTCTCCTATATAGATAGATGAATTTGGAACTCTAAATCCAACATGGTTTGCAGTAGCTCTTTGAAACGTGACAAAATAAAGTAGTTCTCAGTTTTGTCTCTATGGTTTGTTTCCTCTTCAAGTAGCCCAAGGCACAGACATGGAAAAGCACTTTCATTGAGAGGGGTTGCCAAGCTTCTAAGAAATAACGAGTTTCCGAAATACCAACAAATATTTTTTCACCCAAACCTGATGATACTTGGTGGTGATGATCAGTACAGAAATCCCACTTGGCTCACCAAATTTTGTTCTTCTAGGTTGAAGGATTTGTATACAGTAGCAGTTTTTATATTTAGGTTTCACTCTGTTCTCTCCTATATAGATAGATGAATTTGGAACTCTAAATCCAACATGCTTTGCAGTAGCTCTTTGAAACGTGACAAAATAAAGTAGTTCTCAGTTTTGTCTCTATGTTTTGTTTCCTCTTCAAGTAGACGTAGGCACAGACTGTGGAAAAGCACTTTCATTGAGAGGGGTTGCCTAGCTTCTAAGAAATAACGAGTTTCTGAAATACCAGCAAATATTTTTTCACCGAATCTTGATGACACTTAGTGGTAATGATCAGTACACAAATCTCACTTGGCTCACCAAATTTTGTCCTTCTAGGTTGAAGCGTTCGTCCACAGTAGCAGTTTTTATATTTAGGATTCACTCTGTTCTCTCCTATATAGATAGATGAATTTGGAACTCTAAATCCAATATGGTTTGTAGTAGCTCTTTGAAACTTGACAAAGTAAAGGAGTTCTCTGTTTTGTCTCTATGATTTGTTTCCGCTTCATGTAGCCCTAAGCAGAGACTGTGGGAAAGCCCTTTCATTGAATGGGGTTGCCAAGCTTCCAAGAAATTACGAGATTCCGAAATACCCGCAAATATTTTTTCACCCAATGTTGATGATACTTGGTGGTGATTATCAGTACACAAATCCCACTTGGCTCACCAAATTTTGTACTTCTAGGTTGAAGCGTTCTTCTACAGTAGCAATTTTTATATTTAGGTTTCATTCTGTTCTCTGCTATATAGATAGATGAATTTGGAACTCCAAATCCAACATGGTTTGTAGTAGCTCTTTGAAACTTGACAAAATAAAGGAGTTCTCAGTTTTGTCTCTATGATTTGTTTCCGCTTCAAGTAGCCCTAGCAGTGACTGTGGAAAAGCACTTTCCTTGTGAGGGGGTGCCAAGGTTCCAACAAATTACGAGTTTCCGAAATACCAGCAAATATTTTTTCACCCAATCTTGATGATACTTGGTGTTTACGATTGGTACACAAATCCCACTTGACTCACCAAATTTTGTTCTTCTACGTTGAAGCGTTTGTTTTCAGGAGCAGTGTTTATTTTTAGGTTTCACTCTGTTCGCTCCTATATAGATAGATGAATTTTAAACTCTAAATCCAACATGGTTTGTAGTAGCTCTTTGAAACTTGACAAAATAAAGTAGTTTCCAGTTTTGTCTCTATGTTTTGTTTCCTCTTCTAGTAGCCCTGGCATAGACTTTGGAAAAGGACTTTCATTGAGAGGGGTTGCCAAGCTTCTAAGAAATAAGGAGTTTCCGAAATACCAGCAAATATTTTTTCATCCAATCTTGATGATACTTGGTGGTAAGAACAAGTACACAAATCCCACTTGGCTCACCAAATTTTGTTCTTCTTGGTTGAAGAATTCGTCTTCAGTAGCAGTTTTTATTTTTGGTTTCACTCTGTTCTCTCCTATATAGATAGATGAATTTGGAACTCTAAATCCAACATGGTTTGTAGTAGCTCTTTGAAACTTGACAAAATAAAGGAGTTCTCAGTTTTGTCTCTATCATTTGTTTCCGCTTCAAGTAGCCTTAAGCAGAGACTGTGGAAAAGCAATTTTATTGAGAGTTGTTGCCAAGCTTCTAAGAAATAACGAGTTTCCGAATTACCAGCAAATATTTTTTCACCCAATCTTGATGATACTTGGTGGAGAAGATCGGTACACAAATCCCACTTGGCTCACCAAATTTTGTTCTTCTAGGTTGAAGCCTTCGACTAAAGTAGCAGTTTTTATATTTAGGTTTCACTCTGTTCTCTCCTATATAGATAGATGAATTTGGAACTCTAAATCCAACATGGTTTGTAGTAGCTCTTTGAAACTTGACAAAATAAAGGACTTCTCAGTTTTGTCTCTATGGTTTGTTTGCTCTTCAAGTAGCCCTGGCACAGACTGTGGAAAAGCACTTTCATTGAGAGGGGTTGACAAGCTTCAAAGAAAATACGAGTTTCCGAAATACCAGCAAATATTTTTTCACCCAATCTTGCTGATACTTGGTTGTAAGGACAAGTACACAAATCCCACTTGGCTCACCAAATTTTGTTCTTCTAGGTTGAAGCATTCGTCTACAGTAGCAGTTTTTACTTTTAGGTTTCACTCTGTTCTCTCCTATATAGATAGATGAATTTGGAACTCTAAATCCAACATAGTTTGTAGTAGCTCTATGAAAATTGACAAAATAAAGGAGTTCTCAGTTTGGTCTCTATGCTTTGTTTCCGCTTCAGTGTAGCCCTAAGCAGAGACTGTGGAAAAGCACTTTCATTGAGAGGGGTTGCCAAGCTTCCAAGAAATTACGAGATTCCGAAATACCAGCAAATATTTTTACACCCAAACTTGATGATACTTGGTGGTAATGATCGGTACACAAATCCCACTTATCTCACCAAATTTTGTTCTTCTAGGTTGAAGCGTTCGTCTACAGTAGCTGTTTTTATTTTTAGGTTTCACTCTGTTCTCTCCCATATAGATAGATGAATTTGGAATTCTAAATCCAACATGGTTTGTAGTAGGTCTTTGAAACTTGACAAAATAAAGGAGTTCTAAGTTTTGTCTCTAGGATTTTTTTCCTCTTCAAGTACCCCTAGGCACAGACGGTGGAAGAGCACTTTCATTGAAAGGGGTTGCCAAGCTTCCAAGAAAATACGAGTTTCCGAAATACCAGCAAATATTTTTTCACCCAATCTTGATGATGCCTGGTGGTAATGACAAGTCCACAAATCCCACTTGGCTCACCAAATTTTGTTCTTCTAGGTTGAAGCGTTCGTTTACAGTAGCAGTTTTTATTTTTAGGTTGCACTCTGTTCTCTCCTATATGATAGATGAATTTGGAACTCTAAATCCAACATGGTTTGTAGTAGCTCTTTGAAACTTGACAAAAGAAAGGTGTTTTCAGTTTTGTCTCAATGATTTGTTTCCGCTTCATGTAGCCCTAAGCAGAGACTGTGGAAAAGCACTTTCATTGAAAGGGGTTGCCAAGCTTCCAAGAAATTACGAGTTTCCGAAATACCAGCAAATATTTTTTCACCCAATGTTGATGATAGGTGGTGGTAATGACAAGTACACAAATCCCACTTGGCTCACCAAATTTTGTTCTTCTAGGTTGAAGCATTCGTTTACAGTAGCAGTTTTTATATTTAGGTTTCACTCTGTTCTCTCCTATATAGATAGATTAATTTGGAACTCTAAATCCAACATGGTTTGCAGTAGCTCTTTGAAACTTGACAAAATAAAGGAGTTCTCAGTTTTGTCTCTAGGATTTTTTTCCTCTTCAAGTACCCCTAGGCACAGACGGTGGAAAAGCACTTTCATTGAGAGGGGTTCCCAAACTTCCAAGAAAATACGAGTTTCCGAAATACCAGCAAATATTTTTTCACCCAATCTTGATGATGCGTGGTGGTAATGACAAGTCCACATATCCCACTTGGCTCACCAAATTTTGTTCTTCTAGGTTGAAGCGTTCGTTTACAGTAGCAGTTTTCATTTTTAGGTTGCACTCTGTTCTCTCCCATATTGATAGATGAATTTGGAACTCTAAATACAACATGGGTTGTAGTAGCTCTTTGAAACTTGACAAAATAAAGGTGTTTTCATTTTTGTCTCTATGATTTGTTTCCGCTTCATGTAGCACTAAGCAGAGACTGTGGAAAAGCACTTTCATTGAAAGGGGTTGCCAAGCTTCCAAGAAATTACGAGTTTCCGAAATATCATCAAATATTTTTTCACCCAATCTTGATGATACGTGGTGGTAATGACAAGTACACAAATCCCACTTGGCTCACCAAATTATGTTCTTCTAGGTTTAAGCGTTCGTTTACAGTAGCAGTTTTTATATTTAGGTTTCACTCTGTTCTCTGCTATATAGATAGATGAATATGGAACTCTAAATCCAACATGGTTTGTAGTAGCTCTTTGAAACTTGACAAAATAAAAGAGTTTTAAGTTTTGTCTCTATGGTTTGTTTCCTCTTCAAGTAGCCCTAGGCCCAGACGGTGGAAAAGCACTTTCATTGAGAGGGGTTGCCAAGCTTCTAAGAATTAACGAGTTTCTGAAATACCAGCAAATATTTTTTAACCCAATGTTGATGACACTTGGTGGTAATGATCAGTACACAAATTCCACGTGGCTCACCAAATTTTGATCTTCTAGGTTGAAGCGTTCGTCTAGTGTAGTACTTTTTTATTTAGGTTTCCCTCTGTTCTCTCCTATATAGATAGATGAATTTGGAACTCTAAATCCAACATGGTTTGGAGTAGCTCTTTGAACCTTGACAAAATAAAGGAGTTCTCAGTTTTGTCTCTATGTTTTGTTTCCTCTTCAAGTAGTCCTAGGCACAGACTGTGGAAAAGCAATTTCATTGAGAGGGGTTGCCAAGTTTCTAAGAAATAACGATTCTCAGAAATACCAGCAAATATTTTTTCACCCAATCTTGATGATGCGTGGTGGTAATGACAAGTCCACAAATCCCTCTTGGCTCACCAAATTTTGTTCTTCTTAGTTGAAGCGTTCGTTTAAAGTAGCAGTTTTCATTTTTAGGTTGCACTCTGTTCTCTCCTATATTGATAGATGAATTTGGAACTATAATCCAACATGGTTTGTAGTAGCTCTTTGAAACTTGACAAAATACAGGAGTTTTCAGTTTTGTCTCTATGATTTGTTTCCGTTTCATGTAGCCCTAAGAAGAGACTGTGGAAAAGCACTTTCATTGAAAGGGGTTGCCAAGCTTCCAAGAAAATACGAGATTCCAAAATACCAGCAAATATTTCCTCACCCAATCTTGATGATACGTGGTGGTAATGACAAGTCCACAAATCCCACTTGGGTGACGAAATTTTGTTCTTCTAGGTTGAAGCGTTCGTTTACAGTAGCAGTTTTTGTTTTTAGGTTTCACTCTGTTCTCTCCTATATAGATAGATAAATTTGCAACTCTAAATCGAACATGATTTGTAGTAGCTCTTTGAAACTTGACAAAACAAAGGAGTTCTCAGTTTTGTCTCTATGGTTTTTTTCCGCTTCAGTGTAAACCTAAGAAGAGACTGTGGAAAAGCACTTTCATTGAGAGGGGTTGCCAAGCTTCCAAGAACTTACGAGATTCTGAAATACCAGCAAATATTTTTACACACAATATTGATGATACTTGGTGGTAATTATCGGTACACAAATCCCACTTGACTCACCAAATTTTGTTCTTCTAGGTTGATGCGTTCCTTTTCAGTAGCAGTTTTTATTTTTAGGTTTCACTCTGTTCTCTCCTATATAGATAGATGAATTTGGAACTCTAAATCCAACATGGTTTGCAGTAGCTCTTTGAAACTTGACAAAATAAAGGACTTCTCAGTTTTGTCTCTATGGTTTGTTTCCTCTTCAAGTAGGCCTGGCACAGACTGTGGAAAAGCACTTTCATTGAGAGGGGTTGACAAGCTTCTAAGAAATAACGATTTTCCGAAATACCAGCAAATATTTTTTCACCCAATCTTGCTGATACTTGGTGGTAAGGAAAAGTACACAAATCCCACTTGGCTCACCAAATTTTGTTCTTCTAGGTTGAAGCGTTCGTCTATAGTAGCAGTTTTTATTTTTAGGTTTCACTCTGTTCTCTCCTATATAGATAGATGAATTTGGAACTCTAAATCCAACATGGTTTGTAGTAGCTCTATGAAACGTGACAAAATAAAGGAGTTCTCAGTTTTATCTCTATGATTTGTTTCCGCTTCAGTGTAGCCCTAAGCAGAGACTGTGGAAAAGCACTTTCATTGAGAGGGGTTGCCAAGCTTCCAAAAAATTACGAGATTCCGAAATACCAGCAAATATTTTTACACCCAATCTTGATGATACTTGGTGGTAATGATCGGTACTCGAATCCCACTTTTCTCACCAAATTTTGTTCTTCTAGGTTGAAGCGTTCGTCTACAGTAGCAGTTTTTATATTTAGGTTTCACTCTGTTTTCTGCTATATAGATAGATGAATTTTGAACTCTAAATCCAACATGGGTTTGTAGTAGCTCTTTGAAACTTGACAAAATAAAGGAGTTCTCAGTTTGTCTCTATGATTTGTTTCCTCTTCAAGTAGCCCTAGGCACAGACGTTGGAAAAGCACTTTCATTGAGAGGGGTTGCCTAGCTTCCAAGAAAATACGAGTTTCCGAAATACCAGCAAATTTTTTTTTCGCCCAATATTGATGATGCGTGGTAGTAATGACAAGTCCACAAATCACACTTGGCTCACCAAATTTTGTTCTTCTAGGTTGATGCATTCGTTTACAGTAGCAGTTTTTATATTTAGGTTGCACTCTGTTCTCTGCTATATAGATAGATGAATTTGGAACACTGAATCCAACATAGTTTGCAATAGCTCTTTGAAACTTGGCAAAATAAAGTAGTTCTCAGTTTTGTCTCTATGTTTTGTTACCACTTCAACTAGTCCTAGGCACAGACTGTGGAAAGGCACTTTCATTGAGAGTGTTGCCAAGCTTCTAAGAAATAACGAGTTTCCGAAATACCAGCAAATATTTTTTCACCCAATCTTGCTGATACTTGGTGGTAAGGACAAGTACACAAATCCCTCTTGGCTCACCAAATTTTGTTCTTCTAGGTTGAAGCATTCGTCTACAGTAGCAGTTTTTATTTTTAGGTTTCACTCTGTTCTCTGTTATATAGATAGATGAATTTGGAACTCTAAATCCAACATGGTTTGTAGTAGATCTTTGAAACTTGACAAAATAAAAGACTTCTCAGTTTTGTCTCTATGGTTTGTTTCCTCTTCAAGTAGCCCTGGCACAGACAGTGGAAAAGCACTTTCATTGAGAGGGGTTGCCAAGTTTCTAAGAAATAACGATTTTCCGAAATACCAGCAAATATTTTTTCACCCAATCTTGCTGATACGTGGTGGTAATGATCAGTACACTAATCCCACTTGACTCACAAATTTTATTCTTCTAGGTTGATGCGTTCGTTTTCAGTAGCATTTTTTATTTTTAGGTTTCACTCTGTTCTCTATTATATAGATAGATGAATTTGGAACTCTAAATCCAACATGGTTTGTAGTAGCTCTTTGAAACTTGACAACATAAAGAGTTCTCAGTTTTGAATTAAGATTTGTTTCCTCTTCAATTAGCCCTAAGCGGAGACTGTGGAAAAGCACTTTAATTGAGAGGGGTTGCCAAGCTTCCAAGAAATTACGAGATTCCGAAATAACAGCAAATATTTTTACATCCATCTTGATGATACTTTGTGGTAATGATCGGTACACAAATCCCACTTGTCTCACCAAATTTTGTTCTTCTAGTTTGAAGCGTTCGTCTACAGTAGCAGATTTTATATTTAGATTTCACTCTGTTCTCTGCTATATAGATAGATGAATTTGGAACTCTACATCCAACATGGTTTGTAGTAGCTCTTTGAAAACTTGACAAAATAAAGGAGTTCTAAATTTTTTCTCTATTGTTTGTTTCCTCCTCAAGTAGCCCTAGGCACAGACGGTGGAAAAGAACTTTCATTGAGAGGGGTTGCGAAACTCCTAAGAAATAACGAGTTTCCGAAATACCAGCAAATATTTTTTAACCCAATGTTGATGATACTTGGTGGTAATGATCAGTACACAAATCCCACATGGCTCACCAAATTTTGTTCTTCTAGGTTGAAGCGTTCGTCTACAGTAGCAGTTTTTATATTTAGGTGTCACTCTGTTCTCTGCTATATAGATAGATGAATTTGGAACTATAAATCCAACATGGTAGGTAGTAGCTCTTTGAAACTTGACAAAATAAAGGAGTTCTACCTTTTGTCTCTATGGTTTGTTTCCTCTTCAATAGCCCTAGGCACAGACGGTGGAAAAGCACTTTCATAGAGAGGGGTTGCCAAGCTTCTAAGAAATAACGAGTTTTCGAAATACCAGCAAATATTTTTAACCCAATGTTGATGATACTTGGTGGTATGATCAGTCCACAAATCCCACAAGGCTCACCAATTTTTTCTTCTAGGTTGAAGCTTTCGTCTACTGTAGTAATTTTTTATTTAAGTTACCCTCTGTTCTCTCCTATATAGGTAGATGAATTTGGAACTCTAAATCCAACATGGTTTGCAGTAGCTCTTTGAAACTTGACAAAATAAAGTAGTTCTCAGTTTTGTCTCTATGATTTTGTTTCCGCTTCAAGTAGCCCTAAGCAGAGACTGTGGAAAAGCACTTTCATTGAGAGGGGTTGCCAAGCTTCCAAGAAATTACGAGTTTCCGAAATACCAGCAAATATTTTTTCACCCAATCTTGATGATACTTGGTGGTAATGACAAGTTCACAATTCCCACTTGGCTCACCAAATTATGTTCTTCTAGGTTGAAGCGTTCGTTTACAGTAGCAGTTTTCATTTTTAGGTTGCACTCTGTTCTCTCCTATATTGATAGATAAATTTGGAACTCTAAATCCAACATGGTTTATAGTAGCTCTTTGAAACTTGACAAAATAAAGGAGTTTCAGTTTTGTCTCTATGATATGTTTCCGTTTCATATAGCCCTAAGCAGAGACTGTGGAAAAGCACTTTCATTGAAAGGGGTTGCCAAGCTTCCAAGAAAATACGAGTTTCCGAAATACCAGCAAATATTTTTTCACCCAATCTTGATGATACTTGGTGGTAATGATCGGTACACAAATCCCACTTGTCTCACCAAATTTTGTTCTTCTCGGTTGAAGGTTCGTCTACAGTAGCAGTTTTTATATTTAGGTTTCACTCTGAAATCTGTTATATAGACAGATGAATTTGGAACTCTAAATCCAACATGGTTTGTAGTAGCTCTTTGAAACTTGACAAAATAAAGGAGTTCTCAGTTTTGTCTCTCTGATTTGTTTCCTCTTCATGTAGCCCTAGGCACAGACGGTGGAAAAGCACTTTGATTTGAGAGGGGATGCCAAGCTTCCAAGAAAATACGAGTTTCCGAAATACCAGCAAATATTTTGTCACCCAATCTTGATGATGCGTGGTGGTAATGACAAGTCCAGAATTCCCACTTGGTTCACCAAATTTTGTTCTTCTAGGTTGAAGCGTTCGTTTACAGTTGCAGTTTTTATATTTAGGTTTCACTCTGTTCTCTGCTATATAGATTAATGAATTTGGAACTCTAAATCCAACATGGTTTGTAGTAGCTCTTTGAAACTTGACAAAATAAAGGAGTTCTAAGTTTTGTCTCCATGGTTTGTTTCCTCTTCAAGTAGCCAGGCACAGACGGTGGAAAAGCACTTTCATTGAGAGGGGTTGCCAAGCTTCTAAGAAATAACGAGTTTGCGAAATACCAGCAAATATTTTTTCAAATAATGTTGATGATACGTGGTGGTAATGATCGGTATACAAATCCCACTTGATTCACCAAATTTTATTCTTCTAGGTTGATGCGTTCGTTTTCAGTAGCAGTTTTTATTTTTTAGGTTTCACTCTGTTCTCTATTATATAGATAGATTAATTTGGAACTCTAAATCCAACATGGTTTGTAGTAGCTCTTTGAAACTTGACACATAAAGGAGTTCTCAGTTTTGACTTAAGATTTGTTTCCTCTTCAAGTAGCCCTAAGCCGAGACTGTGGAAAAGCACTTTCATTGAGAGGGGTTGCCAAGCTTCCAAGAAATTACAAGATTCCGAAATACCAGCAAATATTTTTACAAACAATCTTGATGATACTTTGTGGTAATGATCGGTACACAAATCCCACTTGTCTCACCAAATTTTGTTCTTCTAGTTTGAAGCGTTCGTCTGCAGTAGCAGTTTTTATATTTAGGTTTCACTCTGTTTTCTGCTATATAGATAGATGAATTTTGAACTCTAAATCCAACATGGTTTGTAGTAGCTCTTTGAAACTTGACAAAATAAAAGAATTCTCAGTTTTGTCTCTATGATTTTTTTCCTCTACAAGTAGCCCTAGGCACAGACGGGTGGAAAACAGTTTCATTGAGAGGGTTTGCCTAGCTTCCAAGAAAATACGAGTTTCCAAAATACCAGCAAATATTTTTTTCACCCAATCTTGATGATGCGTGGTGGTAATGACAAGTCCACAAATCCCACATGGCTCACCAAATTTTGTTCTTTTAGTTTGAAGCATTCGTTTACAGTAGCAGTTTTTAGTTTTTCGGTTTCACTCTGTTCCCTCCTATATATATAGATGAATTTGGAGCTCTAAATCCAACATGGTTTGTAGTAACTCTTTGAAACTTGACAAAATAAAGAAGTTCTCAGTTTTGTCTCTATGGTTTGTTTCCGCTTCAGTGTAGCCCTAAGAAGAGACTATGGAAAAGCACTTTCATTGAGAGGGGTTGCCAAGCTTCCAAGAAATTACGAGATTCCGAAATACCAGCAAATATTTTTACACCCAATCTTGATGATACTTGGTGGTAATTATCGGTACACAAATACCACTTTACTCACCAAATTTTGTTTTCTAGGTTGATGCGTTCGTTTTCAGTAGCAGTTTTTATTTTTAGGTTTCACTCTGTTCTCTCCTATATAGATAAATGAATTTGGAACTCTAAATCCAACATGGTTTGTAGTAGCTCTTTGAAACTTGACAAAATAAAGGACTTCTCAGTTTTGTCTCTATGGTTTGTTTGCTCTTCTAGTAGCCCTGGCACAGACTGTGGAAAAGCACTTTCATTGAGAGGGGTTGACAAGCTTCAAAGAAATAACGATTTTCCGAAATTCCAGCAAATATTTTTTCACCCAATCTTGCTGATACTTGGTTGTAACACAAGTACACAAATCCCACTTGTCTCACCAAATTTTATTCTTCTAGGTTGAAGCGTTCGTCTACAGTAGCAGTTTTTATTTTTAGGTTTCACTCTGTTCTCTCCTATATAGATAGATGAATTTGGAACTCTAAATCCATCATGGTTAGTAGTAGGTCTTTGAAACTTGACAAAATAAAGGAGTTCTCAGTTTTGCCTCTATGATTTTTTTCCTCTTCAAGTAGCCCTAGGCACAGACAGTGGAAAAGCACTTTCATTGAGAGGGGTTGCCTAGCTTCCAAGAAAATACGAGTTTCCGAAATACCAGCAAATATTTTTTCACCCAATCTTGATGATTCGTGGTGGTAATGACTAGTCCTCAAATCACACTTGGCTCACCAAATTTTGTTCTTCTAGGTTGAAGCATTCGTTTACAGTAGCAGTTTTTATATTTAGATTTCACTCTGTTCTCTGCTATATAGATAGATGAATTTGGAACTCTACATCCAACATGGTTTGTAGTAGCTCTTTGAAACTTGACAAAATAAAGGAGTTCTAAATTTTTTTCTCTATTGTTTGTTTCCTCCTCAAGTAGCCCTAGGCACAGACGGTGGAAAAGATCTTTCATTGAGAGGGGTTGCCAAACTTCTAAGAAATAACGAGTTTCCGAAATACCAGCAAATATTTTTTAACCCAATGTTGATGATACTTGGTGGTAATGATCAGTACACAAATCCCACATGGCTCACCAAATTTTGTTCTTCTAGGTTGAAGCGTTCGTCTACAGTAGCAGTTTTTATATTTAGGTGTCACTCTGTTCTCTGCTATATAGATAGATGAATTTGGAACTCTAAATCCAACATGGTTTGTAGTAGCTCTTCGAAACTTGACAAAATAAAGGAGTTCTACGTTTTGCCTCTATGGTTTGTTTCCTCTTCAAATAGCCCTAGGCACAGACGGTGGAAAAGCACTTTCATAGAGAGGGGTTGCCAAGCTTCTAAGAATTAACGAGTTTCCGAAATACCAGCAAATATTTTTTAACCCAAGGTTGATGATACTTGGTGGTATGATCAGTCCACAAATCCCAGAAGGCTCACCAATTTTTTCTTCTAGGTTGAAGCTTTCGTCTACTGTAGTAATTTTTTTATTTAAGTTACCCTCTGTTCTCTCCTATATAGGTAGATGAATTTGGAACTCTAAATCCAACATGGTTTGTAGTAGCTCTTTGAAACTGGACAAAATAAAGTAGTTCTCAGTTTTGTCTCTATGATTTGTTTCCGCTTCAAGTAGCCCTAAGCAGAGACTGTGGAAAAGCACTTTCATTGAGAGGGGTTGCCAAGCTTCCAAGAAATTACGAGTTTCCGAAATACCAGCAAATATTTTTTCACCCAATCTTGATGATACTTGGTTTTAATGACAAGTTCACAATTCCCACTTGGCTCACCAAATTTTGTTCTTCTAGGTTGAAGCGTTCGTTTACAGTAGCAGTTTTCATTTTTAGGTTGCACTCTGTTCTCTCCTATATTGATAGATAAATTTGGAACTCTAAATCCAACATGGTTTGTAGTAGCTCTTTGAAACTTGACAAAATAAAGGAGTTTTCAGTTTTGTCTCTATGATATGTTTCCGTTTCATATAGCCCTAAGCAGAGACTGTGGAATAGCACTTTCATTGAAAGGGATTGCCAAGCTTCCAAGAAAATACGAGTTTCCGAAATACCAGCAAATATTTTTTCACCCAATCTTGATGATACTTGGTGGTAATGATCGGTACACAAATCCCACTTGTCTCACCAAATTTTGTTCTTCTCGGTTGAAGGTTCGTCTACAGTAGCAGTTTTTATATTTAGGTTTCACTCTGTTCTCTGTTATATAGACAGATGAATTTGGAACTCTAAATCCAACATGGTTTGTAGTAGCTCTTTGAAACTTGACAAAATAAAGGAGTTCTAAGTTTTGTCTCTATGGTGTGTTTCCTCTTCAAGTAGCCCTAGGCACAGACGGTGGAAAAGCACATTCATTGAGAGGGGTTGCCAAGCTTCTTAGAAATAACGAGTTTGCGAAATACCAGCAAATATTTTTTCACCCAATGTTGATGATACGTGGTGGTAATGATCGGTATACATATCCCACTTGACTCACCATATTTTGTTCTTCTAGTTCGATGCGTTCGTTTTCAGTAGCAGTTTTTATTTTTAGGTTCACTCTGTTCTCTCCTATATAGATAGATGAATTTGGAACTCTAAATCCAACATGGTTTGTAGTAGCTCTTTGAAACTTGACAAAATAAAGAACTTCTCAGTTTTGTCTCTATGGTTTGTTTCCTCTTCAAGTAGCCCTGGCACAGACTGTGGAAAAGCACTTTCATTGAAAGGGGTTGCCAAGCTTCCAAGAAATTATGAGTTTCCGAAATACCAGCAAATATTTTTTCACCCAATCTGATGATACTTGGTGGTAATGATCTGTACACAAATCCCACTTGGCTCACCAAATTTTGTTCTTCTAGGTTGAAGCGTTCGTCTACTGTAGTAGTTTTTTTTAGGTTTCCCTCTGTTCTCTGATATATAGATAGATGAATTTGGAACTCTAAATCCAACATGGTTTGCAGTAGCTCTTTGAAACTTGACAAAATAAAGTAGTTCTCAGTTTTGTCTCTATGTTTTTTTTTCCTCTTCAAGTAGTCCTAGGCACAGACTGTGGAAAAGCAATGTCATTGAGAGGGGTTGCCAAGCTTCCAAGAAATTACGAGTTTCCGAAATACCAGCAAATATTTTTTCTCCCAATGTTTTTGATACGTGGTGGTAATGATCGGTACACAAATCCCACTTGACTCACCAAATTTTGTTCTTCTAGGTTGATGCATTCGTTTTCAGTAGCAGTTTTTATTTTTAGGTTTCACTCTGTTCTCTCCTATATAGATAGATGAATTTGGAACTCTAAATTCAACATGGTTTGTAGTAGCTCTTTGAAACTTGACAAAATAAAGGACTTCTTAGTTTTGTCTCTATGGTTTGTTTCCTCTTCAAGTAGCCCTGGCACAGACTGTGTAAAAGCACTTTCATTGAGAGGGGTTGCCAAGCTTAAAGAAATTACGAGTTTCCGAAATACCAGCAAATATTTTTTCACCCAATGTTGATGATACGTGGTGGTAATTACAAGTACACAAATTACACTTGGCTCACCAAATTTTGTTCTTCTAGGTTGAAGCGTTCGTTTACAGTAGCAGTTTTTATATTTAGGTTGCACTCTGTTCAATCCTATATAGATAGATGAATTTGGAACACTGAATCCAACATAGTTTGCAGTAGCTCTTTGAAACTTGGCAAAATAAAGTAGTTCTCAGTTTTGTCTCTATGTTTTGTTTCCACTTCAAGTAGTCCTAGGCACAGACTGTGGAAAGGCACTTTCATTGAGAGGGGTTGCCAAGCTTCTAAGAATAATGAGTTTCCGAAATACCAGCAAATATTTTTTCACCCAATCTTGTTGATGCGTGGTGGTAATGACAAGTCCACAAATCCCACTTGGCTCACGAAATTTTGTTCTTCTATGTTGAAGCGTTCGTTTACAGTAGCAGTTTTTATTTTAGGTTTCACTCTATTCTCTCCTATATAGATAGATGAATTTGGAACTCTAAATCCAACATGGTTTGTAGTAGCTCTTTGAAACTTGATAAAATAAAGGAGTTCTCAGTTTTGTCTCTATTGTTTGTTTCCTCTTCAAGTAGTCCTGGCACAGACTGTGGAAAAGCACTTTCATTGAGAGGGGTTGCCAAGCTTCTAAGAAATAACGAGTTTCCGAAATACCAGCAAATATTTTTTCACCCAATCTTGATGATACTTGGTGGTAAGGACAAGTACACAAATCCCATTTTGCTTACCAAATTTTGTTCTTCTAGGTTGAAGCATTCGTATACAGTAGCAGTTTTTATTTTTAGGTTTCACTCTGTTCTCTCCTATATAGATATTTGAATTTTGAACTCTAAATCCAACATGGTTTCTAGTATCTCTTTGAAACATGACAAAATAAAGGAGTTCTCAGTTTTGTCTCTATGTTTTGTTTCCTCTTCAAGTAGTCCTAGGCACAGACTGTGGAAAAGCAATTTCATTGAGAGGGGTTGCCAAGCTTCCAAGAAATTACGAGTTTCCGAAATACCAGCAAATATTTTTTCACCCAATGTTGATGATACGTGGTGGTAATGATCGGTACACAAATCCCACTTGGCTCACCAAATTTTGTTCTTCTAGGTTGAAGCGTTCGTCTACAGTAGCAATTTTTATATTTAGGTTTCACTGTGTTCTCTCCTATTTAGATAGATGAATTTGGAACTATAAATCCAACATGGTTTGTAGTAGATCTTTGAAACTTGACAAAATAAAGGAGTTCTCTGTTTTGTCTCTATGTTTTGTTTCCTCTTCAAGTAGTCCTAGGCACAGACTGTGGAAAAGCACTTTCATTGAGAGGGGTTGACAAGCTTCCAAGAAATTACGAGTTTCTGAAATACCAGCGAATATTTTTTTACCCAATGTTGATGATACGTGGTTGTAATGATCGGTACACAAATCCCACTTGGTTCACCAAATTTTGTTCTTCTAGGTTGAAGCGTTCGTCTACTGTAGCAGTTTTTATAATTAGGTTTCCCACTGTTCTCTCCTATATATATAGATGAATTTGGAACTCTAAATCCAACATGGTTTTTAGTAGCTCTTTGAAACTTGACAAAATAAATGAGTTCTCAGTTTTTTCTCTATGATTTGTTTCCGCTTCAGTGTAGCCCTAAGCAGAGACTGTGGAAAAGCACTTTCATTGAGAGGGGTTGCCAAGCTTCCAAGAAATTATGAGATTCCGAAATACCAGAAAATATTTTTACACCCAATCTTGATGATACTTGGTGATAATGATCGGTACACAAATCCCACATGGCTCACCAAATTTTGTTCCTCTATGTTGAAGCATTCGTCTGCAGTAGCAGTTTTTATATTTAGGTTTCACTCTGTTTTCTGCTATATAGATAGATGAATTTGGAACTCTAAATCCAACATGGTTTGTAGTAGCTCTTTGAATCTTGACAAAATAAAGGAGTTCTCAGTTTTGTCTCTAGGATTTTTTCCTCTTCAAGTAGCCCTAGGCACAGACGGTGGAAATGTACTTTCATTGAGAGGGGTTGCCAATCTTCCAAGAAAATACGAGATTCTGAAATACCAGCAAATATTTTTTCACCCAATCTTGATGATGCATGGTGGTAATGACAAGTCCAAATTCCCACTTGACTCACCAAATTTTGTTCTTCTATGTTGAAGCGTTCGTTTACTGTAGCTTTTTTCATTTTTAGGTTGAACTCTGTTCTCTCATATAATGATAGATAAATTTGGAACTCTAAATCCAACATGGTTTGTAGTAGCTCTTTGAAACTTGACAAAATAAAGGAGTTTTCAGTTTTGTCTCTATGATTTGTTTCCGCTTCATGTAGCCCTAAGCTGAGACTGTGGAAAAGCACTTTCATTGAAAGGGGTTGCCAAGCTTCCAAGAAATTACGATTTTCCGAAATACCAGCAAATATTTTTTCACCCAAACATGATGATGCGTGGTGGTAATGACAAGTCCACAATTCCCACTTGGCTCACCAAATTTTGTTCTTCTAGGTTGAAGCGTTCGTTTACAGTAGCAGTTTTCATTTTTAGGTTGCACTCTGTTCTCTCCTATATTGATAGATAAATTTGGAACTCTAAATCCAACATGGTTTGTAGTAGCTCTTTGAAACTTGACAAAATAAAGGAGTTTTCAGTTTTGTCTCTATGATTTGTTTCCGTTTCATGTAGCTCTAAGCAGAGGCTGTGGAAAAGCACTTTCATTGAAAGGGGTTGCCAAGCTTCCAAGAAATTACGAGGTTCCGAAATACCAGCAAATATTTTTTCACCCAATGTTGAGGATACGTGGTGGTAATGATCGGTACACAAATCTCAATTGACTCACCAAATTTCGTTCTTCTAGGTTGATGCGTTCGTATTCAGTAGCAGTTTTTATTTTTAGGTTTCACTCTGTTATCTCCTATATGGATAGATAAATTTGGAACTCTAAATCCAACATGGTTTGTACTAGCTCTTTGAAACTTGACAAAATAAAGTACTTCTCAGTTTTGTCTCCATGGTTTGTTTGCTCTTCAATTAGCCCTGGCACAGCCTGTGGAAAAGCACTTTCATTGAGAGGGGTTGCCAAGCTTCTAAGAAATAACGAGTTTCAGAAATACCAGCAAATATTTTCTCACCCAATCTTGCTGATACTTGGTGGTAAGGACAAGTACACAAATCCCACATGGCTCACCAATTTCTGTTCTTCTAGGTTGAAGCATTCGTCTACAGTAGCAGTTTTTATTTTTAGGTTTCACCGTGTTCTCTAATATATATATAGATGAATTTGGAACTCTAAATCCAACATGGTTTGTAGTAGCTCTTTGAAACTTGAAAAAATAAAGGAGTTCTCATTTTTGTCTCTATGGTTTGATTCCTCTTCTAGTAGCCCTGGCACAGACTGTGGAAAAGCACTTTAATTGAGAGGGGCTGCCAAGCTTCTAAAAATAACGAGTTTTCGAAATACCACCAAATATTTTCTCACCCAATCTTGATGATACTTGGTGGTAAGGAAGGTACACAAATCCCACATGGCATACCAAATTTTGTTCTTCTAGGTTGAAGCATTCCTCTACAGTAGCAGTTTTTATTTTTAGGTTTCACTCTGTTCTCTCCTATATAGATAGATGAATTTGGAACTCTAAATCCAACATGGTTTCTAGTAGCTCTTTGAAACTTGACAAAATAAAGGAGTTCTCAGTTTTGTCTCTATGATTTGTTTCCGCTTCAAGTAGCCCTAAGCAGAGACTGTGGAAAACCACTTTCTATGAGAGGGGTTGCAAAGCTTCTAAGAAATAACGAGTTTCCGAAATACCAGACAATATTTTTTCACCCAAACTTGATGATACTTGGTGGTAAGGAGAGGTACACAAATCCCACTTGGCTCACCAAATTTTGTTCTTCTAGTTTGAAGCATTCGTCTACAGTAGCAGTTTATATTTTTAGGTTTAGTTTGTTCTCTAATATATATATAGTTGAATTTGGAACTCTAAATCTAACAAGGTTTGTAGTAGCTCTTTGAAACTTGACAAAATATAGGAGTTCTCAGTTTTTTACCTATGATTTGTTTCCGCTTCAGTGTAGCCCTAAGCAGAGACTGTGGAAAAGCACTTTCATTGAGAGGGGTTGCCAAGCTTCCAAGAAATTACGAGATTCCGAAATACCAGCAAATATTTTTACACCCAATCTTGATGATACTTGGTGGTAATGATCGGTACACAAATCCCACTTGGCTCACCAAATTTTGTTCTTCTAGGTTGAAGCGTTCGTCTACAGTAGCAATTTTTATATTTAGGTTTCACTCTTTTCTCTCCTATATAGATAGATGAATTTGGAACTCTAAATCCAACATGGTTTGTAGTGGCTTTTTGAAACTTGAGAAAATAAAGGAATTCTCTGTTTTGTCTCTATGGTTTGTTTCCTCTTCAAGTAGCCCTAGGCACAGACGGTGGATACGCACTTTCATTGAGAGGTGTTGCCAAGCTTCCAAGAAATTACTAGTTTCCGAAATACCAGCAAATATTTTTTCACCCAAACTTGATGATACTTGGTGTTTACGATCGGTACACAAATCCCACATGACTCACCAAATATTATTCTTCTAGGTTGAAGCGTTCGTTTTCAGTAGCAGTTTTTATTTTTAGGTTTCACTCTGTTCTCTCCTATATAGATAGATGAATTTGGAATTCTAAATCCAACATGGTTTGTAGTAGCTCTTTGAAACTTGACAAAATAAAGGAGTTCTCAGTTTTGTCTCTATGGTTTGTTTCCTCTTCAAGTAGCCCTGGCACAGACTGTTTAAAAGCACTTTCATTGAGAGGGGTTGCCAATCTTCTAAGAAATAATGAGTTTCCGAAATACCAGACAATATTTTTTCACCCAATCTTGATGATACGTGGTGGTTAGGACAAGTACACAAATCCCACTTGGCTCACAAAATTTTGTGCTTCTAGGTTGAAGCATTAGTCTACAGTAGCAGTTTTTATTTTTAGGTTTCACTCAGTTCTCTCCAATATAGATAGAAGAATTTGGAACTCTGAATCCAACATGGTTTCTAGTAGCTCTTTGAACCTTGACAAAATAAAGGAGTTCTAAGTT
Organism: Callospermophilus lateralis; assembly: GCF_048772815.1. Taxonomy (NCBI): domain Eukaryota; kingdom Metazoa; phylum Chordata; class Mammalia; order Rodentia; family Sciuridae; genus Callospermophilus; species Callospermophilus lateralis. Next base: position 35,712 of record NW_027515918.1, read on the forward strand.
TTGTCTCTATTGTTTGTTTCCTCCTCAAGTAGCCCTAGGCACAGACGGTGGAATAGCACTTTCATTGAGAGGGGTTGCCAAGCTTCTAAGAAATAACGAGTTTCCGATAAACCAGCAAATATTTTTTCACCCAATCTTGATGATACTTGGTGGTAATGATCAGTACACAAATCCCACTTGGCTCAGGAAATTTTGTTCTTGTAGGTTGAAGCGTTTGTCTACAGTAGCAGTTTTTATATTTAGGTTTCACTCTGTTCTCTGTTATATAGATAGATGAATTTGGAACTCTAAATCTAACATGGTTTGTAGTAGCTCTTTGAAACTTGACAAAATAAAGGAGTTCTCAGTTTTGTCTCTATGATTTGTTTCCTCTTAAAGTAGCCCTAGGCACAGACGTTGGAAAAGCACTTTCATTGAGAGGTGTTGCCAAGCTTCGAAGAAAATACGAGTTTCCGAAATACCAGCAAATATTTTTTCACCCAAACATGATGATGCGTGGTGGTAATGACAAGTCCACAATTCCCACTTGGCTCACCAAATTTTGTTCTTCTAGGTTGAAGCGTTCGTTTACAGTAGCAGTTTTCATTTTTAGGTTGCACTCTGTTCTCTCCTATATTGATAGATAAATTTGGAACTCTAAATCCAACATGGTTTGTAGTAGCTCTTTGAAACTTGACAAAATAAAGGAGTTTTCAGTTTTGTCTCATTGATTTGTTTCCGTTTCATGTAGCTCTAAGCAGAGGCTGTGGAAAAGCACTTTCATTGAAAGGGGTTGCCAAGCTTCCAAGAAATTACGAGGTTCCGAAATACCAGCAAATATTTTTTCACCCAATGTTGAGGATACGTGGTGGTAATGATCGGTACACAAATCTCAATTGACTCACTAAATTTCGTTCTTCTAGGTTGATGCGTTCGTTTACAGTAGCAGTTTTTATTTTTAGGTTTCACTCTGTTCTCTCCTATATGGATAGATAAATTTGGAACTCTAAATCCAACATGGTTTGTACTAGCTCTTTGAAACTTGACAAAATAAAGTACTTCTCAGTTTTGTCTCCATGGTTTGTTTCGTCTTCAATTAGCCCTGGCACAGACTGTGGAAAAGCACTTTCAATGAGAGGGGTTGCCAAGCTTCTAAGAAATAACGAGTTTCCGAAATACCAGCAAATATTTTTTCACCCAATCTTGCTGATACTTGGTGGTAAGGATAAGTACACAAATCCCACTTGGCTCACCAAACTTTGTTCATCTAGGTTGAAGCATTCGTCTACAGTAGCAGTTTTTATTTTTAGGTTTCACTCTGTTCTCTAATATATATATAGATGAATTTGGAACTCTAAATCCAACATGGTTTGTAGTAGCTCTTTGAAACTTTATAAAGTAAAGGAGTTCTCAGTTTTGTCTCTATGATTTGTTTCCGTTTCATGTAGCCCTAAGCAGAGACTGTGGAAAAGCACTTTCATTGAAAGGGGTTGCCAATCTTCCAAGAAATTACGATTTTCCGAAATACCAACAAATATTTTTTCACCCAATGTTGATGATACGTGGTGGTGATGACAATTACACAAATCCCACTTGGCTCACCAAATTTTGTTCTTCTAGGTTGAAGCGTTCGTTTACAGTAGCAGTTTTCAATTTTAGGTTTCACTCTGTTCTCTCCTATATAGATAGATGAATTTGGAACTCTAAATCCAACATGGTTTGTAGTAGCTCTTTGAAACTTGACAAAATAAAGGAGTTCTCAGTTTTGTCTCTATGGTTTGTTTCCTCTTCAAGTAGTCCTGGCACAGACTGTGGAAAAGCTCTTTCATTGAGAGGGGTTGCCAAACTTCTAAGAAATAACGAGTTTCCGAAATACCAGACAATATTTTTTCACCCAATCTTGATGATACGTGGTTGTAATGATCGGTACACAAATCCCACTTGGCTCACAAAATTTTGTTCTTCTAGGTTGAAGCGTTCGTCTACTGTAGCAGTTTTTATAATTAGGTTTCCCACTGTTCTCTCCTATATTGATAGATGAATTTATAACTCTAAATCCAACATGGTTTGCAGTAGCTCGTTGAAACTTGACAAAATAAAGTAGTTCTCTGTTTTGTCTCTATGTTTTGTTTCCTCTTCAAGTACTCCTAGGCACAGACTGTGGAAAAGCACTTTCATTGAGAGGGGTTGCCAAGCTTCTAACAAATAACGAGTTTCCGAAATACCAGCAAATATTTTTTCACCGAATCTTGATGATACTTGGTGGTAATGATCAGTACACAAATCCCACTTGGCTCACCAAATTTTGTTCTTCTAGGTTGAAGCTTTCGTGTACAGTACCAGTTTTTTTTTTTAGGTTTCACTGTGTTCTCTCCTATATAGATAGATGAATTTGGAACACTAAATCCAACATGGTTTTTAGTACCTCTTTGAAACTTGAAAAAATAAAGGAGTTCTCAGTTTTGTCTCTATGTTTTGTTTCCTCTTCAAGTAGCACTAGGCACTGACTGTGGAAAAGCACTTTCATTGAGAGGGGTTGCCAAGCTTCTAAGAAATAACGAGTTTCCGAAATACCAGCAAATATTTTTTCACCCAATCTTGATGATACTTTGTGGTAAGGAAGGTAAACAAATCCCTCATGGCATACCAAATTTTGTTCTTCTAGGTTGAAGCGTTCGTCTACAGTAGCAGTTTTTATATTTAGTTTTCACTCTGTTCTCTCCTATATAGACAGATGAATTTGGAACTCTAAATCCAACATGGTTTCTAGTAGCTCTTTGAAACTTGACAAAATAAAGGAGTTCTCAGTTTTGTCTCTATGATTTGTTTCCGCTTCAAGTAGCCCTAAGCAGAGACTGTGGAAAATCCACTTTCATTGAGAGGGGTTGCCAAGCTTCTAAGAAATAACGAGTTTCCGAAATACCAGACAATATTTTTTCACCCAATCTTGATGATACTTGGTGGTAAGGACAAGTACACAAATCCCACTTGGCTCACCAAATTTTGTTCTTCTATTTTGAAGCATTCGTCTACAGTAGCAGTTTATATTTTTAGGTTTTAGTTTGTTCTCTAATGTATACATAGATGAATTTGGAACTCTAAATCCAACATGGTTTGTAGTAGCTCTTTGAAACTTGACAAAATTAAGGAGTTCTCAGTTTTGTCTCTATGATTTGTTTCCGCTTCGGTGTAGCCCTAAGCAGAGACTGTGGAAAAGCACTTTCATTGAGAGGGGTTGCCAAGCTTCCAAGAAATTACGAGATTCCGAAATACCAGCAAATATTTTTACACCCAATCTTGATTATACTTGGTGGTAATGATCGGTACACAAATCCCACATGGCTCACCAAATTTTGTTCTTCTAGGTTGAAGCGTGCGTCTACAGTAGCAATTTTTATATTTAGGTTTCACTCTGCTCTCTCCTATATAGATAGATGAATTTGGAACTCTAAATCCAACATGGTTTGTAGTGGCTTTTTGAAACTTGACAAAATAAAAGAATTCTCTTTTTTGTCTCTATGGTTTGTTTCCTCTTCAAGTAGCCCTAGGCACAGACGGTGGATACGCACTTTCATTGAGTGGGGTTGCCAAGCTTCCAAGAAATTACGAGTTTCCGAAATACCAGCAAATATTTTTTAACCCAATCTTGATGATGCGTGGTGGTAATGACAAGTCCTCAAATCCCACTTGGCTCACCAAATTTTGTTCTTTTAGGTTGAAGCGTTCGTTTACAGTAGCAGTTTTCATTTGAAGGTTGCACTCTGTTCTCTCCTATATTGATAGATAAATTTGGAACTCTAAATCCAACATGGTTTGTAGTAGCTCTTTTAAACTTGACAAAATAAAGGAGTTTTCAGTTTTGTCTCTAAGATTTGTTTCTGTTTCATGTAGCCCTAAGCAGAGACTGTGGAAAAGCACTTTCATTGAAAGGGGTTGCCAAGCTTCCAAGAAATTAAGATTTTCCGAAATACCAGCAAATATTTTTTCACCCAAGTTGATGATACCTGGTGGTAATGACAATTACACAAATCCCACTTGGCTCACCAAATTTTGTTCTTCTATGTTGAAGCGTTCGTTTACAGTAGCAGTTTTCAATTTTAGGTTTCACTCTGTTCTCTCCTATATAGATAGATGAATTTAGAACTCTAAATCCAACATGGTTTGTAGTAGCTCTTTGAAACTTGACAAAATAAAGGAATTCTCAGTTTTGTCTCTATGGTTTGTTTCCTCTTCAAGTAGTCCTGGCACAGACTGTGGAAAAGCACTTTCATTGAGAGGGGTTGCCAAGCTTCTAAGAAATAACGAGTTTCCGAAATACCAGACAATATTTTTTCACCCAATCTTGATGATACTTGGTGGTTAGGACAAGTACACAAATTCCACTTGGCTCACAAAATTTTGTTCTTTTAGTTTGAAGCATTCGTCTACAGTAGCAGTTTTTATTTTTAGGTTTCACTATGTTCTCTCCTATATAGATAGAAGAATTTGGAACTCTGAATCCAACATGGTTTCTAGTAGCTCTTTGAAACTTGACAAAGAAAAGGAGTTCTCAGTTTTCTATCTCTGATTTGTTTCCGCTGCAAGTAGCCCTAAGCAGAGACTGTGGAAAAGCACTTTCATTGAAAGGGGTTGCCAAGATTCCAAGAAATTACGAGTTTCCGAATTACCAGCAAATATTTTTTCACCCAATGTTGATGATACGTGGTTGTAATGATCGGTACACAAATCCCACTTGGCTCACCAAATTTTTTTCTTCTAGGTTGAAGCGTTCGTCTACTGTAGCAGTTTTTATAATTAGGTTTCCCACTGTTCTCTCCTATATTGATAGATGAATTTGGAACTCTAAATCCAACATGGTTTGCAGTAGCTCATTGAAACTTGACAAAATAAAGTAGTTCTCTGTTTTGTCTCTATGTTTTGTTTCCTCTTCAAGTAGTCCTAGGCACAGACTGTGGAAAAGCACTTTCATTGAGAGGGGTTGCCAAGCTTCTAGCAAATAACGAGTTTCCGAAATACCAGCAAATATTTTTTCACCGAATCTTGATGATGCTTGGTGGTAATGATCAGTCCACAAATCCGACTTGGCTCACCAAATTTTGTTCTTCTAGGTTGAAGCGTTCGTCTACTGTAGCAGTTTTTATAATTACGTTTCCCACTGTTCTCTCCTATATTGATAGATGAATTTGGAAGTCTAAATCGAACATGGTTTGCAGTAGCTCGTTGAAACTTGACAAAATAAAGTAGTTCTCTGTTTTGTCTCTATGTTTTGTTTCATCTTCAAGTAGTCCTAGGCACAGACTGTGGAAAAGCACTTTCATTGAGAGGGGTTGCCAAGCTTCTAACAAATAACGAGTTTCCGAAATACCAGCAAATATTTTTTCACCGAATCTTGATGATACTTGGTGGTAATGATCAGTACACAAATCCCACTTGGCTCACCAAATTTTGTTCTTCTAGGTTGAAGCTTTCGTGTACAGTACCAGTTTTTATTTTTAGGTTTCACTGTGTTCTCTCCTATATAGATAGATGAATTTGGAACTCTAAATCCAACATGGATTTTAGTACCTCTTTGAAACTTGAAAAAATAAAGGAGTTCTCAGTTTTGTCTCTATGTTTTGTTTCCTCTTCAAGTAGCACTAGGCACTGACTGTGGAAAAGCACTTTCATTGAGAGGGGTTGCCAAGCTTCTAAGAAATAACGAGTTTCCGAAATACCAGCAAATATTTTTTCACCTAATCTTGATGATAATTTGTGGTAAGGAAGGTAAACAATTCCCTCATGGCATACCAAATTTTCTTCTTCTAGGTTGAAGCGTTCGTCTACAGTAGCAGTTTTTATATTTAGTTTTCACTCTGTTCTCTCCTATATAGACAGATGAATTTGGAACTCTAAATCCAACATGGTTTCTAGTAGCTCTTTGAAACTTGACAAAATAAAGGAGTTCTCAGTTTTGTCTCTATGATTTGTTTCCGCTTCAAGTAGCCCTAAGCAGAGACTGTGGAAAATCCACTTTCATTGAGAGGGGTTGCCAAGCTTCTAAGAAATAACGAGTTTCCGAAATACCAGACAATATTTTTTCACCCAATCTTGATGATACTTGGTGGTAAGGACAAGTACACAAATCCCACTTGGCTCACCAAATTTTGTTCTTCTAGTTTGAAGCATTCGTCTACAGTAGCAGTTTATATTTTTAGATTTTAGTTTGTTCTCTAATGTATACATAGATGAATTTGGAACTCTAAATCCAACATGGTTTGTAGTAGCTCTTTGAAACTTGACAAAATAAAGGAGTTCTCAGTTTTGTCTCTATGATTTGTTTCCGCTTCGGTGTAGCCCTAAGCAGAGACTGTGGAAAAGCACTTTCATTGAGAGGGGTTGCCAAGCTTCCAAGAAATTACGAGATTCCGAAATACCAGCAAATATTTTTACACCCAATTTTGATGATACTTGGTGGTAATGATCGGTACACAAATCCCACTTGGCTCACCAAATTTTGTTCTTCTAGGTTGAAGCTGCGTCTACAGTAGCAATTTTTATATTTAGGTTTTACTCTGTTCTCTCCTATATAGATAGATGAATTTGGAACTCTAAATCCAACAGGGTTTGTAGTAGCTCTTTGAAACTTGACAATATAAAGGAGTTCTCAGTTTTGTCTCTATGATTTGTTTCCGCTTCGGTGTAGCCCTAAGCAGAGACTGTGGAAAAACACTTTCATTGAAAGGGGTTGCCAAGCTTCCAAGAAATAACGAGTTTCCGAAATACCAGCAAATATTTTTTCACCGAATCTTGATGATACTTGGTGGTAATGATCAGTACACAAATCCCACTTGGCTCACCAAATTTTGTTCTTCTAGGTTGAAGCTTTCGTTTACAGTAGCAGTTTTTATTTTTAGGTTTTACTCTGTTCTCTCCTATATAGATAGATGAATTTGGAACTCTAAATCCAACAGGGTTTGTAGTAGCTCTTTGAAACTTGACAAAATAAAAGACTTCTCAGTTTTGTCTCTATGATTTGTTTCCGCTTCAAGTAGCCCTACGCAGAGACTGTGGAAAAGCCCTTTCATTGAGAGGGGTTGCCAAGGTTCTAAGAAATTACGAGATTCCGAATTACCAACAAATATTTTTTCACCCAATCTTGATGATACGTGGTGGTGAAGTTCGGTACACAAATCCCACTTGGCTCACAAAATTTTGTTCTTGTAGGTTGAAGCGTTCGTCTACAGAAGCAGTTTTTATATTTAGGTTTCACTGTGTTCTCTCCTATTTAGATAGATGAATTTGGAACTATAAATCCAACATGGTTTGTAGTAGCTCTTTGAAACTTGACAAAATAAAGTAGTTCTCTGTTTTGTCTCTATGTTTTGGTTCCTCTTCAAGTAGTCCTAGGCACAGACTGTGGAAAAGCACTTTCATTGAGAGGGGTTGACAAGCTTCCAAGAAACTATGAGTTTCAGAAATACCAGCGAATATTTTTTTTACCCAATGTTGATGATACGTGGATGTAATGATCGGTAAACAAATCCCACTTGGCTCAGCAAATTTTGTTCTTCTTGGTTGAAGCGTTCGTCTACTGTAGCAGTTTTTATAATTAGGTTTCCCACTGTTCTCTCCTATATTGATAGATGAATTTGGAACTCTAAATCAAAATGGTTTGCAGTAGCTCTTTGAAACTTGACAAAATAAAGTAGTTCTCTGTTTTGCTCTATGTTTTGTTTCCTCTTCAAGTAGTCCTAGGCACAGACAGTGGAAAAGCACTTTCATTGAGAGGGGTTGCCAAACTTCTAACAAATAACGAGTTTCCGAAATACCAGCAAATATTTTTTCACCGAATCTTGATGATACTTGGTGGTAATGATCAGTACACAAATCCCACTTGGCTCACCAAATTTTGTTCTTCTAGGTTGAAGCTTTCGTTTACAGTAGCAGTTTTTATTTTTAGGTTTCACTCTGTTCTCTGCTATATAGATAAATGAATTTGGAACTCTATATCCAACATGGTTTGTAGTAGCTCTTTGAAACTTGACAAAATAAAGGAGTTCTCAGTTTTGTCTTTATGATTTGTTTGCGCTTCGGTGTAGCCCTAAGAGGAGACTGTGGAAAAGCACTTTCATTGAGAGGGGTTGCCAAGCTTCCAAGAAATCACGAGATTCCGAAATACCAGCAAATATTTTTACACCCAATCTTGATGATACTTGGTGGTAATGATCGGTACACAAATCCCACTTGGCTCACCAAATTTTGTTCTTCTAGGTTGAAGCGTTCGTCTACAGTAGCAGTTTTTATATTTAGGTTTCAATCTGTTCTCTGCTATATAGATAGATGAATTTGGAACTCTAAATCCAACATGGTTTGTAGTAGCTCTTTGAAACATGACAAAATAAAGGAGTTCTCATTTTTTTCTCTATGGATTGTTTCCTCTTCAAGTAGCCCTAGGCACTGACTGTGGAAAAGCACTTTCATTGAGTGTGGTTGCCAAGCCTCTAAGAAATAACGAGTTTCCGAAATACCAGCAAATATTTTTTCACCAATCTTGATGATACTTGGTGGTGATGATCGGTACACAAATCCCACTTGGCTCACCAAATTTTGTTCTTCTAGGTTGAAGCGTTCGTTTACAGTAGCAGTATTTATATTTAGGTTTCACTCTGTTCTCTCCTAAATAGATAGATGAATTTGGAACTCTAAATCCAACATGGTTCGTAGTACCTATTTAAAACTTGACAAAATAAAAGTGTTCTCAGTTTTGTCTCTGTGGTTTGTTTCCTCTTCAAGTAGCCCTAGGCACAGACTGTGGAAAAGCACTTTCATTGAGAGCGGTTTCAAAGCTTCTAAGAAATAACGAGTTTCCGAAATACCAGCAAATATTTTTTCAACCAAACTTGATGATACTTGTTGGTGATGATCGGTACACAAATCCCACTTGGCTCACCAAATTTTGTTCTTCTGGGTTGAAGAGTTCGTCTACTGTAGCAGTTTTTATATTTAGGTTTCCCTCTGTTCTCTCCTATATAGACAGATGAATTTGAAACTCTAAATCCAACATGGTTAGTAGTAGCTCTTTGAAACTTGACAAAATAAAGGAGTTCTCATTTTTGTCTCTATGATTTGTTTCCGCTTCAAGTAGCCATAAGGAGAGACTGGGCAAAAGCACTTTCATTGAGAGGGGTTGCCAAGCTTCCAAGAAATTACGAGTTTCCGAAATACCAGCAAATATTTTTTCACCCAATCTTGATGATACTTGCTGGTAATGATCGGTACACAAATCCCACTTTTCTCACCAAATTTTTTTCTTCTAGGTTGAAGCATTCGTCTACAGTAGCAGTTTTTTTATTTAGGTTTCACTCTGTTCTCTGCAATATAGACAGATGAATTTAGAACTCTAAATCCAATATGGTTTGTAGTAGCTCTTTGAAACTTGACAAAGTAAAGGAGTTCTCAGTTTTGTCTCTATGATTTGTTTCCGCTTCATGTAGCCCTAAGCTGAGACTGTGGAAAAGCACTTTCATTGAAAGGGGTTGCCAAGCTTCCAAGAGTTACGAGTTTCCGAAATACCAGCAAATATTTTTTCACCCAATGTTGATGATACGTGGTGGTAATGATCGGTACACAAATACCACTTGGCTCACCAAATTTTGTTCTTCTAGGTTGAAGCGTTCGTCTAAAGTAGCAGTATTTATATTTAGGTTTCACTCTGTTCTCTGCTATGTAGATAGATGAATTTGGAACTCTAAATCCAACATGGTTTGTAGCAGCTCTTTGAAACTTGACAAAATAAAGGAGTTCTCAGTTTTGTCTCTATGGTTTGTTTCCTCTTCAAGTAGCCCTAGTCACAGACTGTGGAAAAGCAATTTCATTGAAAAGGGTTGCCAAGCTTCCAAGAAATTACGAGTTTCCAAAATACCAGCAAATATTTTTTCACCCAATCTTGATGATACATGGTGGTAATTACCAGTACACTAATCCACCTTGGCTCACCAAATTTTGTTCTTCTGGTTTCAAGCGTTCATCTACAGTAGCAGTTTTTATATTTAGGTTTCACTCTGTTCTCTGCTATATAGATAGATGAATTTGGAACTCTAAATCCAACATGGTTTGTAGTAGCTCTTTGAAACATGACAAAATAAAGGAGTTCTCATTTTTTTCTCTATGGATTGTTTCCTCTTCAAGTAGCCCTAGGCACTGACTGTGGAAAAGCACTTTCATTGAGTGTGGTTGCCAAGCTTCCAAGAAATAACGAGTTTCCGAAATACCAGCAAATATTTTTTCACCCAATCTTGATGATACTTGGTGGTGATGATCGGTACACAAATCCCACTTGGCTCACCAAATTTTGTTCTTCTAGGTTGAAGCGTTCGTTTACAGTAGCAGTATTTATATTTAGGTTTCACTCTGTTCTCTCCTAAATAGATAGATGAATTTGGAACTCTAAATCCAACATGGTTCGTAGTACCTATTTAAAACTTGACAAAATAAAAGTGTTCTCAGTTTTGTCTCTGTGGTTTGTTTCCTCTTCAAGTAGCCCTAGGCACAGACTGTGGAAAAGCACTTTCATTGAGAGCGGTTTCAAAGCTTCTAAGAAATAACGAGTTTCCGAAATACCAGCAAATATTTTTTCAACCAAACTTGATGATACTTGTTGGTGATGATCGGTACACAAATCCCACTTGGCTCACCAAATTTTGTTCTTCTGGGTTGAAGAGTTCGTCTACTGTAGCAGTTTTTATATTTAGGTTTCCCTCTGTTCTCTCCTATATAGACAGATGAATTTGAAACTCTAAATCCAACATGGTTAGTAGTAGCTCTTTGAAAATTGACAAAATAAAGGAGTTCTCAGTTTTCTCTCTATGATTTGTTTCTGCTTCAAGTAGCCCTAAGGAGAGACTGGGGAAAAGCACTTTCATTGAGAGGGGTTGCCAAGCTTCCAAGAAATTACGAGTTTCCGAAATACCAGCAAATATTTTTTCACCCAATCTTGGTGATACTCGGTGGTAATGATCGGTACACAAATCCCACTTGGCTCACCAAATTTTGTTCTTGTAGGTTGAAGCGTTCGTCTACAGTAGCAGGTTTTTTTATTTAGGTTTCACTCTGTTCTCTGCTATAAAGATAGATGAATTTGGAACTCTAAATCCAACATGGCTTGTAGTAGCTCTTTGAAACTTGACAAAATAAAGGAGTTCTCAGTTTTGTCTCTATGGTTTGTTTCCTCTTCAAGTAGCCCTAGGCACAGACTGTGGAAAAGCTCTTTCATTGAGAGCGGTTGACAAGCTTCTAAGAAATAACGAGTTTCCGAAATACCAGCAAATATTTTTTCCCGCAATCTTGATGACACTTGGTGGTAATGATCACTACACAAATCCCACTTGGCTCACCAAATTTTGTTTTTCTAGGTTGAAGCGTTCGTCTACAGTAGCAGTTTTTATATTTAGGTTTCATTCTGTCTCTAATATATAGATAGATGAATTTGGAATTCTAAATCCAATATGGTTTGTAGTAGCTCTTTGAAACTTGACAAAGTAATGGAGTTCTCAGTTTTTTCTCTGTGATTTTTTTCTGCTTCATGTAGCCCTAAGCAGAGACTGTGGAAAAACACTTTCATTGAAAGGGGTTGCCAAGCTTCCAAGAAATAACGAGTTTCCGAAATACCAGCAAATATTTTTTCACCGAATCTTGATGATACTTGGTGGTAATGATCAGTACACAAATCCCACTTGGCTCACCAAATTTTGTTCTTCTAGGTTGAAGCTTTCGTTTACAGTAGCAGTTTTTATTTTTAGGTTTTACTCTGTTCTCTCCTATATAGATAGATGAATTTGGAACTCTAAATCCAACAGGGTTTGTAGTAGCTCTTTGAAACTTGACAAAATAAAGGACTTCTCAGTTTTGTCTCTATGATTTGTTTCCGCTTCAAGTAGCCCTACGCAGAGACTGTGGAAAAGCCCTTTCATTGAGAGGGGTTGCCAAGGTTCTAAGAAATTACGAGATTCCGAATTACCAACAAATATTTTTTCACCCAATCTTGATGATACGTGGTGGTGAAGTTCGGTACACAAATCCCACTTGGCTCACAAAATTTTGTTCTTGTAGGTTGAAGCGTTCGTCTACAGAAGCAGTTTTTATATTTAGGTTTCACTGTGTTCTCTCCTATTTAGATAGATGAATTTGGAACTATAAATCCAACATGGTTTGTAGTAGCTCTTTGAAACTTGACAAAATAAAGTAGTTCTCTGTTTTGTCTCTATGTTTTGGTTCCTCTTCAAGTAGTCCTAGGCACAGACTGTGGAAAAGCACTTTCATTGAGAGGGGTTGACAAGCTTCCAAGAAACTATGAGTTTCAGAAATACCAGCGAATATTTTTTTACCCAATGTTGATGATACGTGGATGTAATGATCGGTAAACAAATCCCACTTGGCTCAGCAAATTTTGTTCTTCTTGGTTGAAGCGTTCGTCTACTGTAGCAGTTTTTATAATTAGGTTTCCCACTGTTCTCTCCTATATTGATAGATGAATTTGGAACTCTAAATCAAAATGGTTTGCAGTAGCTCTTTGAAACTTGACAAAATAAAGTAGTTCTCTGTTTTGTCTCTATGTTTTGTTTCCTCTTCAAGTAGTCTTAGGCACAGACAGTGGAAAAGCACTTTCATTGAGAGGGGTTGCCAAACTTCTAACAAATAACGAGTTTCCGAAATACCAGCAAATATTTTTTCACCGAATCTTGATGATACTTGGTGGTAATGATCAGTACACAAATCCCACTTGGCTCACCAAATTTTGTTCTTCTAGGTTGAAGCTTTCGTTTACAGTAGCAGTTTTTATTTTTAGGTTTCACTCTGTTCTCTCCTATATAGATAGATGAATTTGGAACTCCAAATCCAACATGGTTTGTAGTACCTCTTTGAAACTTGACAAAGTAAAGGAGTTCTCAGTTTTGTCTCTATGATTTGTTTCCGCTTCATGTAGCCCTAAGCTGAGACTGTGGAAAAGCACTTTCATTGAGAGGGGTTGCCAAGCTTCCAAGAAATTACGAGTTTCCGAAATACCAGCAAATATTTTTTCACCCAATCTTGATGATACTTGCTGGTAATGATCGGTACACAAATCCCACTTGGCTCACCAAATTTTGTTCTTCTAGGTTGAAGCGTTCGTCTACAGTAGCAGTTTTGTATTTAGGTTTCACTCTGATCTCTCCTATATAGATAGATGAATTTGGAACTCTAAATCCAACATGGTTTTTAGCAGCTCTTTGAAACTTGACAAAATAAAGGTGTTCTCAGTTTTGTCTCTATGGTTTGTTTCCTCTTCAAGTAGCCCTAGTCACAGACTGTGGAAAAGCACTTTCATTGAAAGGGCTTGCCAAGCTTCCAAGAAATTACGAGTTTCCAAAATACCAGCAAATATTTTTTCACCCAAACTTGATGATACTTGGTGGTAATTACCAGTACACTAATCCCACTTGGCTCACCAAATTTTGTTCTTCTAGTTTCAAGCGTTCATCTACAGTGGCAGCTTTATATTTAGGTTTCACTTTGTTCTCTCCTATATAGATAGATGAATTTGGAACTCTAAATCCAACATGATTTGTAGTAGCTCTTTGAAACTTGACAAAAGAAAGGAGTTCTCAGTTTTGTCTCTATGGTTTGTTTCCTCTTCAATTAGCCCTAGGCACCGACGGTGGAAAAGCACTTTCATTGAGAGGGGTTGCCAAGCTTCTAAGAAATAACGAGTTTCCGAAATACCAGCAAATATTTTTTCACCCAATGTTGATGATACTTGGTGGTAATGATCAATACACAAATCCCACTTGGCTCACCAAATTTTGTTCTTCTAGGTTGAAGCATTCGTCTACAGTTGCAGTTTTTATATTTAGGTTTCACTCTGTTCTCTGCTATATAGATAAATGAATTTGGAACTCTATATCCAACATGGTTTGTAGTAGCTCTTTGAAACTTGACAAAATAAAGGAGTTCTCAGTTTTGTCTTTATGATTTGTTTGCGCTTCGGTGTAGCCCTAAGAGGAGACTGTGGAAAAGCACTTTCATTGAGAGGGGTTGCCAAGCTTCCAAGAAATCACGAGATTCCGAAATACCAGCAAATATTTTTACACCCAATCTTGATGATACTTGGTGGTAATGATCGGTACACAAATCCCACTTGGCTCACCAAATTTTGTTCTTCTAGGTTGAAGCGTTCGTCTACAGTAGCAGTTTTTATATTTAGGTTTCAATCTGTTCTCTGCTATATAGATAGATGAATTTGGAACTCTAAATCCAACATGGTTTGTAGTAGCTCTTTGAAACATGACAAAATAAAGGAGTTCTCATTTTTTTCTCTATGGATTGTTTCCTCTTCAAGTAGCCCTAGGCACTGACTGTGGAAAAGCACTTTCATTGAGTGTGGTTGCCAAGCCTCTAAGAAATAACGAGTTTCCGAAATACCAGCAAATATTTTTTCACCAATCTTGATGATACTTGGTGGTGATGATCGGTACACAAATCCCACTTGGCTCACCAAATTTTGTTCTTCTAGGTTGAAGCGTTCGTTTACAGTAGCAGTATTTATATTTAGGTTTCACTCTGTTCTCTCCTAAATAGATAGATGAATTTGGAACTCTAAATCCAACATGGTTCGTAGTACCTATTTAAAACTTGACAAAATAAAAGTGTTCTCAGTTTTGTCTCTGTGGTTTGTTTCCTCTTCAAGTAGCCCTAGGCACAGACTGTGGAAAAGCACTTTCATTGAGAGCGGTTTCAAAGCTTCTAAGAAATAACGAGTTTCCGAAATACCAGCAAATATTTTTTCAACCAAACTTGATGATACTTGTTGGTGATGATCGGTACACAAATCCCACTTGGCTCACCAAATTTTGTTCTTCTGGGTTGAAGAGTTCGTCTACTGTAGCAGTTTTTATATTTAGGTTTCCCTCTGTTCTCTCCTATATAGACAGATGAATTTGAAACTCTAAATCCAACATGGTTAGTAGTAGCTCTTTGAAACTTGACAAAATAAAGGAGTTCTCATTTTTGTCTCTATGATTTGTTTCCGCTTCAACTAGCCGTAAGGAGAGACTGGGGAAAAGCACTTTCATTGAGAGGGGTTGCCAAGCTTCCAAGAAATTACGAGTTTCCGAAATACCAGCAAATATTTTTTCACCCAATCTTGATGATACTTGCTGGTAATGATCGGTACACAAATCCCACTTTTCTCACCAAATTTTTTTCTTCTAGGTAGAAGCATTCGTCTACAGTAGCAGTTTTTTTATTTAGGTTTCACTCTGTTCTCTGCAATATAGACAGATGAATTTAGAACTCTAAATCCAATATGGTTTGTAGTAGCTCTTTGAAACTTGACAAAGTAAAGGAGTTCTCAGTTTTGTCTCTATGATTTGTTTCCGCTTCATGTAGCCCTAAGCTGAGACTGTGGAAAAGCACTTTCATTGAAAGGGGTTGCCAAGCTTCCAAGAAGTTACGAGTTTCCGAAATACCAGCAAATATTTTTTCACCCAATGTTGATGATACGTGGTGGTAATGATCGGTACACAAATACCACTTTTCTCACCAAATTTTGTTCTTCTAGGTTGAAGCGTTCGTCTAAAGTAGCAGTATTTATATTTAGGTTTCACTCTGTTCTCTGCTATGTAGATAGATGAATTTGGAACTCTAAATCCAACATGGTTTGTAGCAGCTCTTTGAAACTTGACAAAATAAAGGAGTTCTCAGTTTTGTCTCTATGGTTTGTTTCCTCTTCAAGTAGCCCTAGTCACAGACTGTGGAAAAGCACTTTCATTGAAAAGGGTTGACAAGCTTCCAAGAAATTACGAGTTTCCAAAATACCAGCAAATATTTTTTCACCCAATCTTGATGATACATGGTGGTAATTACCAGTACACTAATCCACCTTGGCTCACCAAATTTTGTTCTTCTGGTTTCAAGCGTTCATCTACAGTAGCAGTTTTTATATTTAGGTTTCACTCTGTTCTCTGCTATATAGATAGATGAATTTGGAACTCTAAATCCAACATGGTTTGTAGTAGCTCTTTGAAACATGACAAAATAAAGGAGTTCTCATTTTTTTCTCTATGGATTGTTTCCTCTTCAAGTAGCCCTAATCACTGACTGTGGAAAAGCACTTTCATTGAGTGTGGTTGCCAAGCTTCTAAGAAATAACGAGTTTCCGAAATACCAGCAAATATTTTTTCACCCAATCTTGATGATACTTGGTGGTGATGATCGGTACACAAATCCCACTTGGCTCACCAAATTTTGTTCTTCTAGGTTGAAGCGTTCGTTTACAGTAGCAGTATTTATATTTAGGTTTCACTCTGTTCTCTCCTAAATAGATAGATGAATTTGGAACTCTAAATCCAACATGGTTCGTAGTACCTATTTAAAACTTGACAAAATAAAAGTGTTCTCAGTTTTTTCTCTGTGGTTTGTTTCCTCTTCAAGTAGCCCTAGGCACAGACTGTGGAAAAGCACTTTCATTGAGAGCGGTTTCAAAGCTTCTAAGAAATAACGAGTTTCCGAAATACCAGCAAATATTTTTTCAACCAAACTTGATGATACTTGTTGGTGATGATCGGTACACAAATCCCACTTGGCTCACCAAATTTTGTTCTTCTGGGTTGAAGAGTTCGTCTACTGTAGCAGTTTTTATATTTAGGTTTCCCTCTGTTCTCTCCTATATAGACAGATGAATTTGAAACTCTAAATCCAACATGGTTAGTAGTAGCTCTTTGAAACTTGACAAAATAAAGGAGTTCTCAGTTTTCTCTCTATGATTTGTTTCTGCTTCAAGTAGCCCTAAGGAGAGACTGGGGAAAAGCACTTTCATTGAGAGGGGTTGCCAAGCTTCCAAGAAATTACGAGTTTCCGAAATACCAGCAAATATTTTTTCACGCAATCTTGGTGATACTCGGTGGTAATGATCGGTACACAAATCCCACTTGGCTCACCAAATTTTGTTCTTGTAGGTTGAAGCGTTCGTCTACAGTAGCAGGTTTTTTTATTTAGGTTTCACTCTGTTCTCTGCTATAAAGATAGATGAATTTGGAACTCTAAATCCAACATGGCTTGTAGTAGCTCTTTGAAACTTGACAAAATAAAGGAGTTCTCAGTTTTGTCTCTATGGTTTGTTTCCTCTTCAAGTAGCCCTAGGCACAGACTGTGGAAAAGCTCTTTCATTGAGAGCGGTTGACAAGCTTCTAAGAAATAACGAGTTTCTGAAATACCAGCAAATATTTTTTCCCGCAATCTTGATGACACTTGGTGGTAATGATCACTACACAAATCCCACTTGGCTCACCAAATTTTGTTCTTCTAGGTTGAAGCGTTCGTCTACAGTAGCAGTTTTTATATTTAGGTTTCATTCTGTCTCTAATATATAGATAGATGAATTTGGAATTCTAAATCCAATATGATTTGTAGTAGCTCTTTGAAACTTGACAAAGTAATGGAGTTCTCAGTTTTTTCTCTGTGATTTTTTTACTGCTTCATGTAGCCCTAAGCAGAGACTGTGGAAAAACACTTTCATTGAAAGGGGTTGCCAAGCTTCCAAGAAATAACGAGTTTCCGAAATACCAGCAAATATTTTTTCACCGAATCTTGATGATACTTGGTGGTAATGATCAGTACACAAATCCCACTTGGCTCACCAAATTTTGTTCTTCTAGGTTGAAGCTTTCGTTTACAGTAGCAGTTTTTATTTTTAGGTTTTACTCTGTTCTCTCCTATATAGATAGATGAATTTGGAACTCTAAATCCAACAGGGTTTGTAGTAGCTCTTTGAAACTTGACAAAATAAAAGACTTCTCAGTTTTGTCTCTATGATTTGTTTCCGCTTCAAGTAGCCCTACGCAGAGACTGTGGAAAAGCCCTTTCATTGAGAGGGGTTGCCAAGGTTCTAAGAAATTACGAGATTCCGAATTACCAACAAATATTTTTTCACCCAATCTTGATGATACGTGGTGGTGAAGTTCGGTACACAAATCCCACTTGGCTCACAAAATTTTGTTCTTGTAGGTTGAAGCGTTCGTCTACAGAAGCAGTTTTTATATTTAGGTTTCACTGTGTTCTCTCCTATTTAGATAGATGAATTTGGAACTATAAATCCAACATGGTTTGTAGTAGCTCTTTGAAACTTGACAAAATAAAGTAGTTCTCTGTTTTGTCTCTATGTTTTGGTTCCTCTTCAAGTAGTCCTAGGCACAGACTGTGGAAAAGCACTTTCATTGAGAGGGGTTGACAAGCTTCCAAGAAACTATGAGTTTCAGAAATACCAGCGAATATTTTTTTACCCAATGTTGATGATACGTGGATGTAATGATCGGTAAACAAATCCCACTTGGCTCAGCAAATTTTGTTCTTCTTGGTTGAAGCGTTCGTCTACTGTAGCAGTTTTTATAATTAGGTTTCCCACTGTTCTCTCCTATATTGATAGATGAATTTGGAACTCTAAATCAAAATGGTTTGCAGTAGCTCTTTGAAACTTGACAAAATAAAGTAGTTCTCTGTTTTGTCTCTATGTTTTGTTTCCTCTTCAAGTAGTCCTAGGCACAGACAGTGGAAAAGCACTTTCATTGAGAGGGGTTGCCAAACTTCTAACAAATAACGAGTTTCCGAAATACCAGCAAATATTTTTTCACCGAATCTTGATGATACTTGGTGGTAATGATCAGTACACAAATCCCACTTGGCTCACCAAATTTTGTTCTTCTAGGTTGAAGCTTTCGTTTACAGTAGCAGTTTTTATTTTTAGGTTTCACTCTGTTCTCTGCTATATAGATAAATGAATTTGGAACTCTATATCCAACATGGTTTGTAGTAGCTCTTTGAAACTTGACAAAATAAAGGAGTTCTCAGTTTTGTCTTTATGATTTGTTTGCGCTTCGGTGTAGCCCTAAGAGGAGACTGTGGAAAAGCACTTTCATTGAGAGGGGTTGCCAAGCTTCCAAGAAATCACGAGATTCCGAAATACCAGCAAATATTTTTACACCCAATCTTGATGATACTTGGTGGTAATGATCGGTACACAAATCCCACTTGGCTCACCAAATTTTGTTCTTCTAGGTTGAAGCGTTCGTCTACAGTAGCAGTTTTTATATTTAGGTTTCAATCTGTTCTCTGCTATATAGATAGATGAATTTGGAACTCTAAATCCAACATGGTTTGTAGTAGCTCTTTGAAACATGACAAAATAAAGGAGTTCTCATTTTTTTCTCTATGGATTGTTTCCTCTTCAAGTAGCCCTAGGCACTGACTGTGGAAAAGCACTTTCATTGAGTGTGGTTGCCAAGCCTCTAAGAAATAACGAGTTTCCGAAATACCAGCAAATATTTTTTCACCAATCTTGATGATACTTGGTGGTGATGATCGGTACACAAATCCCACTTGGCTCACCAAATTTTGTTCTTCTAGGTTGAAGCGTTCGTTTACAGTAGCAGTATTTATATTTAGGTTTCACTCTGTTCTCTCCTAAATAGATAGATGAATTTGGAACTCTAAATCCAACATGGTTCGTAGTACCTATTTAAAACTTGACAAAATAAAAGTGTTCTCAGTTTTGTCTCTGTGGTTTGTTTCCTCTTCAAGTAGCCCTAGGCACAGACTGTGGAAAAGCACTTTCATTGAGAGCGGTTTCAAAGCTTCTAAGAAATAACGAGTTTCCGAAATACCAGCAAATATTTTTTCAACCAAACTTGATGATACTTGTTGGTGATGATCGGTACACAAATCCCACTTGGCTCACCAAATTTTGTTCTTCTGGGTTGAAGAGTTCGTCTACTGTAGCAGTTTTTATATTTAGGTTTCCCTCTGTTCTCTCCTATATAGACAGATGAATTTGAAACTCTAAATCCAACATGGTTAGTAGTAGCTCTTTGAAACTTGACAAAATAAAGGAGTTCTCATTTTTGTCTCTATGATTTGTTTCCGCTTCAAGTAGCCATAAGGAGAGACTGGGCAAAAGCACTTTCATTGAGAGGGGTTGCCAAGCTTCCAAGAAATTACGAGTTTCCGAAATACCAGCAAATATTTTTTCACCCAATCTTGATGATACTTGCTGGTAATGATCGGTACACAAATCCCACTTTTCTCACCAAATTTTTTTCTTCTAGGTTGAAGCATTCGTCTACAGTAGCAGTTTTTTTATTTAGGTTTCACTCTGTTCTCTGCAATATAGACAGATGAATTTAGAACTCTAAATCCAATATGGTTTGTAGTAGCTCTTTGAAACTTGACAAAGTAAAGGAGTTCTCAGTTTTGTCTCTATGATTTGTTTCCGCTTCATGTAGCCCTAAGCTGAGACTGTGGAAAAGCACTTTCATTGAAAGGGGTTGCCAAGCTTCCAAGAGTTACGAGTTTCCGAAATACCAGCAAATATTTTTTCACCCAATGTTGATGATACGTGGTGGTAATGATCGGTACACAAATACCACTTGGCTCACCAAATTTTGTTCTTCTAGGTTGAAGCGTTCGTCTAAAGTAGCAGTATTTATATTTAGGTTTCACTCTGTTCTCTGCTATGTAGATAGATGAATTTGGAACTCTAAATCCAACATGGTTTGTAGCAGCTCTTTGAAACTTGACAAAATAAAGGAGTTCTCAGTTTTGTCTCTATGGTTTGTTTCCTCTTCAAGTAGCCCTAGTCACAGACTGTGGAAAAGCAATTTCATTGAAAAGGGTTGCCAAGCTTCCAAGAAATTACGAGTTTCCAAAATACCAGCAAATATTTTTTCACCCAATCTTGATGATACATGGTGGTAATTACCAGTACACTAATCCACCTTGGCTCACCAAATTTTGTTCTTCTGGTTTCAAGCGTTCATCTACAGTAGCAGTTTTTATATTTAGGTTTCACTCTGTTCTCTGCTATATAGATAGATGAATTTGGAACTCTAAATCCAACATGGTTTGTAGTAGCTCTTTGAAACATGACAAAATAAAGGAGTTCTCATTTTTTTCTCTATGGATTGTTTCCTCTTCAAGTAGCCCTAGGCACTGACTGTGGAAAAGCACTTTCATTGAGTGTGGTTGCCAAGCTTCCAAGAAATAACGAGTTTCCGAAATACCAGCAAATATTTTTTCACCCAATCTTGATGATACTTGGTGGTGATGATCGGTACACAAATCCCACTTGGCTCACCAAATTTTGTTCTTCTAGGTTGAAGCGTTCGTTTACAGTAGCAGTATTTATATTTAGGTTTCACTCTGTTCTCTCCTAAATAGATAGATGAATTTGGAACTCTAAATCCAACATGGTTCGTAGTACCTATTTAAAACTTGACAAAATAAAAGTGTTCTCAGTTTTGTCTCTGTGGTTTGTTTCCTCTTCAAGTAGCCCTAGGCACAGACTGTGGAAAAGCACTTTCATTGAGAGCGGTTTCAAAGCTTCTAAGAAATAACGAGTTTCCGAAATACCAGCAAATATTTTTTCAACCAAACTTGATGATACTTGTTGGTGATGATCGGTACACAAATCCCACTTGGCTCACCAAATTTTGTTCTTCTGGGTTGAAGAGTTCGTCTACTGTAGCAGTTTTTATATTTAGGTTTCCCTCTGTTCTCTCCTATATAGACAGATGAATTTGAAACTCTAAATCCAACATGGTTAGTAGTAGCTCTTTGAAAATTGACAAAATAAAGGAGTTCTCAGTTTTCTCTCTATGATTTGTTTCTGCTTCAAGTAGCCCTAAGGAGAGACTGGGGAAAAGCACTTTCATTGAGAGGGGTTGCCAAGCTTCCAAGAAATTACGAGTTTCCGAAATACCAGCAAATATTTTTTCACCCAATCTTGGTGATACTCGGTGGTAATGATCGGTACACAAATCCCACTTGGCTCACCAAATTTTGTTCTTGTAGGTTGAAGCGTTCGTCTACAGTAGCAGGTTTTTTTATTTAGGTTTCACTCTGTTCTCTGCTATAAAGATAGATGAATTTGGAACTCTAAATCCAACATGGCTTGTAGTAGCTCTTTGAAACTTGACAAAATAAAGGAGTTCTCAGTTTTGTCTCTATGGTTTGTTTCCTCTTCAAGTAGCCCTAGGCACAGACTGTGGAAAAGCTCTTTCATTGAGAGCGGTTGACAAGCTTCTAAGAAATAACGAGTTTCCGAAATACCAGCAAATATTTTTTCCCGCAATCTTGATGACACTTGGTGGTAATGATCACTACACAAATCCCACTTGGCTCACCAAATTTTGTTTTTCTAGGTTGAAGCGTTCGTCTACAGTAGCAGTTTTTATATTTAGGTTTCATTCTGTCTCTAATATATAGATAGATGAATTTGGAATTCTAAATCCAATATGGTTTGTAGTAGCTCTTTGAAACTTGACAAAGTAATGGAGTTCTCAGTTTTTTCTCTGTGATTTTTTTCTGCTTCATGTAGCCCTAAGCAGAGACTGTGGAAAAACACTTTCATTGAAAGGGGTTGCCAAGCTTCCAAGAAATAACGAGTTTCCGAAATACCAGCAAATATTTTTTCACCGAATCTTGATGATACTTGGTGGTAATGATCAGTACACAAATCCCACTTGGCTCACCAAATTTTGTTCTTCTAGGTTGAAGCTTTCGTTTACAGTAGCAGTTTTTATTTTTAGGTTTTACTCTGTTCTCTCCTATATAGATAGATGAATTTGGAACTCTAAATCCAACAGGGTTTGTAGTAGCTCTTTGAAACTTGACAAAATAAAGGACTTCTCAGTTTTGTCTCTATGATTTGTTTCCGCTTCAAGTAGCCCTACGCAGAGACTGTGGAAAAGCCCTTTCATTGAGAGGGGTTGCCAAGGTTCTAAGAAATTACGAGATTCCGAATTACCAACAAATATTTTTTCACCCAATCTTGATGATACGTGGTGGTGAAGTTCGGTACACAAATCCCACTTGGCTCACAAAATTTTGTTCTTGTAGGTTGAAGCGTTCGTCTACAGAAGCAGTTTTTATATTTAGGTTTCACTGTGTTCTCTCCTATTTAGATAGATGAATTTGGAACTATAAATCCAACATGGTTTGTAGTAGCTCTTTGAAACTTGACAAAATAAAGTAGTTCTCTGTTTTGTCTCTATGTTTTGGTTCCTCTTCAAGTAGTCCTAGGCACAGACTGTGGAAAAGCACTTTCATTGAGAGGGGTTGACAAGCTTCCAAGAAACTATGAGTTTCAGAAATACCAGCGAATATTTTTTTACCCAATGTTGATGATACGTGGATGTAATGATCGGTAAACAAATCCCACTTGGCTCAGCAAATTTTGTTCTTCTTGGTTGAAGCGTTCGTCTACTGTAGCAGTTTTTATAATTAGGTTTCCCACTGTTCTCTCCTATATTGATAGATGAATTTGGAACTCTAAATCAAAATGGTTTGCAGTAGCTCTTTGAAACTTGACAAAATAAAGTAGTTCTCTGTTTTGTCTCTATGTTTTGTTTCCTCTTCAAGTAGTCTTAGGCACAGACAGTGGAAAAGCACTTTCATTGAGAGGGGTTGCCAAACTTCTAACAAATAACGAGTTTCCGAAATACCAGCAAATATTTTTTCACCGAATCTTGATGATACTTGGTGGTAATGATCAGTACACAAATCCCACTTGGCTCACCAAATTTTGTTCTTCTAGGTTGAAGCTTTCGTTTACAGTAGCAGTTTTTATTTTTAGGTTTCACTCTGTTCTCTCCTATATAGATAGATGAATTTGGAACTCCAAATCCAACATGGTTTGTAGTACCTCTTTGAAACTTGACAAAGTAAAGGAGTTCTCAGTTTTGTCTCTATGATTTGTTTCCGCTTCATGTAGCCCTAAGCTGAGACTGTGGAAAAGCACTTTCATTGAGAGGGGTTGCCAAGCTTCCAAGAAATTACGAGTTTCCGAAATACCAGCAAATATTTTTTCACCCAATCTTGATGATACTTGCTGGTAATGATCGGTACACAAATCCCACTTGGCTCACCAAATTTTGTTCTTCTAGGTTGAAGCGTTCGTCTACAGTAGCAGTTTTGTATTTAGGTTTCACTCTGATCTCTCCTATATAGATAGATGAATTTGGAACTCTAAATCCAACATGGTTTTTAGCAGCTCTTTGAAACTTGACAAAATAAAGGTGTTCTCAGTTTTGTCTCTATGGTTTGTTTCCTCTTCAAGTAGCCCTAGTCACAGACTGTGGAAAAGCACTTTCATTGAAAGGGCTTGCCAAGCTTCCAAGAAATTACGAGTTTCCAAAATACCAGCAAATATTTTTTCACCCAAACTTGATGATACTTGGTGGTAATTACCAGTACACTAATCCCACTTGGCTCACCAAATTTTCTTCTTCTAGTTTCAAGCGTTCATCTACAGTAGCAGCTTTATATTTAGGTTTCACTTTGTTCTCTCCTATATAGATAGATGAATTTGGAACTCTAAATCCAACATGATTTGTAGTAGCTCTTTGAAACTTGACAAAAGAAAGGAGTTCTCAGTTTTGTCTCTATGGTTTGTTTCCTCTTCAATTAGCCCTAGGCACCGACGGTGGAAAAGCACTTTCATTGAGAGGGGTTGCCAAGCTTCTAAGAAATAACGAGTTTCCGAAATACCAGCAAATATTTTTTCACCCAATGTTGATGATACTTGGTGGTAATGATCAATACACAAATCCCACTTGGCTCACCAAATTTTGTTCTTCTAGGTTGAAGCATTCGTCTACAGTTGCAGTTTTTATATTTAGGTTTCACTCTGTTCTCTGCTATATAGATAAATGAATTTGGAACTCTATATCCAACATGGTTTGTAGTAGCTCTTTGAAACTTGACAAAATAAAGGAGTTCTCAGTTTTGTCTTTATGATTTGTTTGCGCTTCGGTGTAGCCCTAAGAGGAGACTGTGGAAAAGCACTTTCATTGAGAGGGGTTGCCAAGCTTCCAAGAAATCACGAGATTCCGAAATACCAGCAAATATTTTTACACCCAATCTTGATGATACTTGGTGGTAATGATCGGTACACAAATCCCACTTGGCTCACCAAATTTTGTTCTTCTAGGTTGAAGCGTTCGTCTACAGTAGCAGTTTTTATATTTAGGTTTCAATCTGTTCTCTGCTATATAGATAGATGAATTTGGAACTCTAAATCCAACATGGTTTGTAGTAGCTCTTTGAAACATGACAAAATAAAGGAGTTCTCATTTTTTTCTCTATGGATTGTTTCCTCTTCAAGTAGCCCTAGGCACTGACTGTGGAAAAGCACTTTCATTGAGTGTGGTTGCCAAGCCTCTAAGAAATAACGAGTTTCCGAAATACCAGCAAATATTTTTTCACCAATCTTGATGATACTTGGTGGTGATGATCGGTACACAAATCCCACTTGGCTCACCAAATTTTGTTCTTCTAGGTTGAAGCGTTCGTTTACAGTAGCAGTATTTATATTTAGGTTTCACTCTGTTCTCTCCTAAATAGATAGATGAATTTGGAACTCTAAATCCAACATGGTTCGTAGTACCTATTTAAAACTTGACAAAATAAAAGTGTTCTGAGTTTTGTCTCTGTGGTTTGTTTCCTCTTCAAGTAGCCCTAGGCACAGACTGTGGAAAAGCACTTTCATTGAGAGCGGTTTCAAAGCTTCTAAGAAATAACGAGTTTCCGAAATACCAGCAAATATTTTTTCAACCAAACTTGATGATACTTGTTGGTGATGATCGGTACACAAATCCCACTTGGCTCACCAAATTTTGTTCTTCTGGGTTGAAGAGTTCGTCTACTGTAGCAGTTTTTATATTTAGGTTTCCCTCTGTTCTCTCCTATATAGACAGATGAATTTGAAACTCTAAATCCAACATGGTTAGTAGTAGCTTTTTGAAGCTTGACAAAATAAAGGAGTTCTCATTTTTGTCTCTATGATTTGTTTCCGCTTCAACTAGCCGTAAGGAGAGACTGGGGAAAAGCACTTTCATTGAGAGGGGTTGCCAAGCTTCCAAGAAATTACGAGTTTCCGAAATACCAGCAAATATTTTTTCACCCAATCTTGATGATACTTGCTGGTAATGATCGGTACACAAATCCCACTTTTCTCACCAAATTTTTTTCTTCTAGGTAGAAGCATTCGTCTACAGTAGCAGTTTTTTTATTTAGGTTTCACTCTGTTCTCTGCAATATAGACAGATGAATTTAGAACTCTAAATCCAATATGGTTTGTAGTAGCTCTTTGAAACTTGACAAAGTAAAGGAGTTCTCAGTTTTGTCTCTATGATTTGTTTCCGCTTCATGTAGCCCTAAGCTGAGACTGTGGAAAAGCACTTTCATTGAAAGGGGTTGCCAAGCTTCCAAGAAGTTACGAGTTTCCGAAATACCAGCAAATATTTTTTCACCCAATGTTGATGATACGTGGTGGTAATGATCGGTACACAAATACCACTTGGCTCACCAAATTTTGTTCTTCTAGGTTGAAGCGTTCGTCTAAAGTAGCAGTATTTATATTTAGGTTTCACTCTGTTCTCTGCTATGTAGATAGATGAATTTGGAACTCTAAATCCAACATGGTTTGTAGCAGCTCTTTGAAACTTGACAAAATAAAGGAGTTCTCAGTTTTGTCTCTATGGTTTGTTTCCTCTTCAAGTAGCTCTAGTCACAGACTGTGGAAAAGCACTTTCATTGAAAAGGGTTGCCAAGCTTCCAAGAAATTACGAGTTTCCAAAATACCAGCAAATATTTTTTCACCCAATCTTGATGATACATGGTGGTAATTACCAGTACACTAATCCACCTTGGCTCACCAAATTTTGTTCTTCTGGTTTCAAGCGTTCATCTACAGTAGCAGTTTTTATATTTAGGTTTCACTCTGTTCTCTGCTATATAGATAGATGAATTTGGAACACTAAATCCAACATGGTTTGTAGTAGCTCTTTGAAACATGACAAAATAAAGGAGTTCTCATTTTTTTCTCTATGGATTGTTTCCTCTTCAAGTAGCCCTAGGCACTGACTGTGGAAAAGCACTTTCATTGAGTGTGGTTGCCAAGCTTCTAAGAAATAACGAGTTTCCGAAATACCAGCAAATATTTTTTCACCCAATCTTGATGATACTTGGTGGTGATGATCGGTACACAAATCCCACTTATCTCACCAAATTTTGTTCTTCTAGGTTGAAGCGTTCGTTTACAGTAGCAGTATTTATATTTAGGTTTCACTCTGTTCTCTCCTAAATAGATAGATGAATTTGGAACTCTAAATCCAACATGGTTCGTAGTACCTATTTAAAACTTGACAAAATAAAAGTGTTCTCAGTTTTGTCTCTGTGGTTTGTTTCCTCTTCAAGTAGCCCTAGGCACAGACTGTGGAAAAGCACTTTCATTGAGAGCGGTTTCAAAGCTTCTAAGAAATAACGAGTTTCCGAAATACCAGCAAATATTTTTTCAACCAAACTTGATGATACTTGTTGGTGATGATCGGTACACAAATCCCACTTGGCTCACCAAATTTTGTTCTTCTGGGTTGAAGAGTTCGTCTACTGTAGCAGTTTTTATATTTAGGTTTCCCTCTGTTCTCTCCTATATAGACAGATGAATTTGAAACTCTAAATCCAACATGGTTAGTAGTAGCTCTTTGAAACTTGACAAAATAAAGGAGTTCTCAGTTTTCTCTCTATGATTTGTTTCTGCTTCAAGTAGCCCTAAGGAGAGACTGGGGAAAAGCACTTTCATTGAGAGGGGTTGCCAAGCTTCCAAGAAATTACGAGTTTCCGAAATACCAGCAAATATTTTTTCACCCAATCTTGGTGATACTCGGTGGTAATGATCGGTACACAAATCCCACTTGGCTCACCAAATTTTGTTCTTGTAGGTTGAAGCGTTCGTCTACAGTAGCAGGTTTTTTTATTTAGGTTTCACTCTGTTCTCTGCTATAAAGATAGATGAATTTGGAACTCTAAATCCAACATGGCTTGTAGTAGCTCTTTGAAACTTGACAAAATAAAGGAGTTCTCAGTTTTGTCTCTATGGTTTGTTTCCTCTTCAAGTAGCCCTAGGCACAGACTGTGGAAAAGCTCTTTCATTGAGAGCGGTTGACAAGCTTCTAAGAAATAACGAGTTTCTGAAATACCAGCAAATATTTTTTCCCGCAATCTTGATGACACTTGGTGGTAATGATCACTACACAAATCCCACTTGGCTCACCAAATTTTGTTCTTCTAGGTTGAAGCGTTCGTCTACAGTAGCAGTTTTTATATTTAGGTTTCATTCTGTCTCTAATATATAGATAGATGAATTTGGAATTCTAAATCCAATATGATTTGTAGTAGCTCTTTGAAACTTGACAAAGTAATGGAGTTCTCAGTTTTTTCTCTGTGATTTTTTTCTGCTTCATGTAGCCCTAAGCAGAGACTGTGGAAAAACACTTTCATTGAAAGGGGTTGCCACGCTTCCAAGAAATAACGAGTTTCCGAAATACCAGCAAATATTTTTTTACCGAATCTTGATGATACTTGGTGGTAATGATCAGTACACAAATCCCACTTGGCTCACCAAATTTTGTTCTTCTAGGTTGAAGCTTTCGTTTACAGTAGCAGTTTTTATTTTTAGGTTTTACTCTGTTCTCTCCTATATAGATAGATGAATTTGGAACTCTAAATCCAACAGGGTTTGTAGTAGCTCTTTGAAACTTGACAAAATAAAGGACTTCTCAGTTTTGTCTCTATGATTTGTTTCCGCTTCAAGTAGCCCTACGCAGAGACTGTGGAAAAGCCCTTTCATTGAGAGGGGTTGCCAAGGTTCTAAGAAATTACGAGATTCCGAATTACCAACAAATATTTTTTCACCCAATCTTGATGATACGTGGTGGTGAAGTTCGGTACACAAATCCCACTTGGCTCACAAAATTTTGTTCTTGTAGGTTGAAGCGTTCGTCTACAGAAGCAGTTTTTATATTTAGGTTTCACTGTGTTCTCTCCTATTTAGATAGATGAATTTGGAACTATAAATCCAACATGGTTTGTAGTAGCTCTTTGAAACTTGACAAAATAAAGTAGTTCTCTGTTTTGTCTCTATGTTTTGGTTCCTCTTCAAGTAGTCCTAGGCACAGACTGTGGAAAAGCACTTTCATTGAGAGGGGTTGACAAGCTTCCAAGAAACTATGAGTTTCAGAAATACCAGCGAATATTTTTTTACCCAATGTTGATGATACGTGGATGTAATGATCGGTAAACAAATCCCACTTGGCTCAGCAAATTTTGTTCTTCTTGGTTGAAGCGTTCGTCTACTGTAGCAGTTTTTATAATTAGGTTTCCCACTGTTCTCTCCTATATTGATAGATGAATTTGGAACTCTAAATCAAAATGGTTTGCAGTAGCTCTTTGAAACTTGACAAAATAAAGTAGTTCTCTGTTTTGTCTCTATGTTTTGTTTCCTCTTCAAGTAGTCCTAGGCACAGACAGTGGAAAAGCAATTTCATTGAGAGGGGTTGCCAAACTTCTAACAAATAACGAGTTTCCGAAATACCAGCAAATATTTTTTCACCGAATCTTGATGATACTTGGTGGTAATGATCAGTACACAAATCCCACTTGGCTCACCAAATTTTGTTCTTCTAGGTTGAAGCTTTCGTTTACAGTAGCAGTTTTTATTTTTAGGTTTCACTCTGTTCTCTGCTATATAGATAAATGAATTTGGAACTCTATATCCAACATGGTTTGTAGTAGCTCTTTGAAACTTGACAAAATAAAGGAGTTCTCAGTTTTGTCTTTATGATTTGTTTGCGCTTCGGTGTAGCCCTAAGAGGAGACTGTGGAAAAGCACTTTCATTGAGAGGGGTTGCCAAGCTTCCAAGAAATCACGAGATTCCCAAATACCAGCAAATATTTTTACACCCAATCTTGATGATACTTGGTGGTAATGATCGGTACACAAATCCCACTTGGCTCACCAAATTTTGTTCTTCTAGGTTGAAGCGTTCGTCTACAGTAGCAGTTTTTATATTTAGGTTTCAATCTGTTCTCTGCTATATAGATAGATGAATTTGGAACTCTAAATCCAACATGGTTTGTAGTAGCTCTTTGAAACATGACAAAATAAAGGAGTTCTCATTTTTTTCTCTATGTATTGTTTCCTCTTCAAGTAGCCCTAGGCATTGACTGTGGAAAAGCACTTTCATTGAGTGTGGTTGCCAAGCCTCTAAGAAATAACGAGTTTCCGAAATACCAGCAAATATTTTTTCACCAATCTTGATGATACTTGGTGGTGATGATCGGTACACAAATCCCACTTGGCTCACCAAATTTTGTTCTTCTAGGTTGAAGCGTTCGTTTACAGTAGCAGTATTTATATTTAGGTTTCACTCTGTTCTCTCCTAAATAGATAGATGAATTTGGAACTCTAAATCCAACATGGTTCGTAGTACCTATTTAAAACTTGACAAAATAAAAGTGTTCTCAGTTTTGTCTCTGTGGTTTGTTTCCTCTTCAAGTAGCCCTAGGCACAGACTGTGGAAAAGCACTTTCATTGAGAGCGGTTTCAAAGCTTCTAAGAAATAACGAGTTTCCGAAATACCAGCAAATATTTTTTCAACCAAACTTGATGATACTTGTTGGTGATGATCGGTACACAAATCCCACTTGGCTCACCAAATTTTGTTCTTCTGGGTTGAAGAGTTCGTCTACTGTAGCAGTTTTTATATTTAGGTTTCCCTCTGTTCTCTCCTATATAGACAGATGAATTTGAAACTCTAAATCCAACATGGTTAGTAGTAGCTCTTTGAAACTTGACAAAATAAAGGAGTTCTCATTTTTGTCTCTATGATTTGTTTCCGCTTCAAGTAGCCGTAAGGAGAGACTGGGCAAAAGCACTTTCATTGAGAGGGGTTGCCAAGCTTCCAAGAAATTACGAGTTTCCGAAATACCAGCAAATATTTTTTCACCCAATCTTGATGATACTTGCTGGTAATGATCGGTACACAAATCCCACTTTTCTCACCAAATTTTTTTCTTCTAGGTTGAAGCATTCGTCTACAGTAGCAGTTTTTTTATTTAGGTTTCACTCTGTTCTCTGCAATATAGACAGATGAATTTAGAACTCTAAATCCAATATGGTTTGTAGTAGCTCTTTGAAACTTGACAAAGTAAAGGAGTTCTCAGTTTTGTCTCTATGATTTGTTTCCGCTTCATGTAGCCCTAAGCTGAGACTGTGGAAAAGCACTTTCATTGAAAGGGGTTGCCAAGCTTCCAAGAAGTTACGAGTTTCCGAAATACCAGCAAATATTTTTTCACCCAATGTTGATGATACGTGGTGGTAATGATCGGTACACAAATACCACTTTTCTCACCAAATTTTGTTCTTCTAGGTTGAAGCGTTCGTCTAAAGTAGCAGTATTTATATTTAGGTTTCACTCTGTTCTCTGCTATGTAGATAGATGAATTTGGAACTCTAAATCCAACATGGTTTGTAGCAGCTCTTTGAAACTTGACAAAATAAAGGAGTTCTCAGTTTTGTCTCTATGGTTTGTTTCCTCTTCAAGTAGCCCTAGTCACAGACTGTGGAAAAGCACTTTCATTGAAAAGGGTTGCCAAGCTTCCAAGAAATTACGAGTTTCCAAAATACCAGCAAATATTTTTTCACCCAATCTTGATGATACATGGTGGTAATTACCAGTACACTAATCCACCTTGGCTCACCAAATTTTGTTCTTCTGGTTTCAAGCGTTCATCTACAGTAGCAGTTTTTATATTTAGGTTTCACTCTGTTCTCTGCTATATAGATAGATGAATTTGGAACTCTAAATCCAACATGGTTTGTAGTAGCTCTTTGAAACATGACAAAATAAAGGAGTTCTCATTTTTTTCTCTATGGATTGTTTCCTCTTCAAGTAGCCCTAGGCACTGACTGTGGAAAAGCACTTTCATTGAGTGTGGTTGCCAAGCTTCTAAGAAATAACGAGTTTCCGAAATACCAGCAAATATTTTTTCACCCAATCTTGGTGATACTTGGTGGTGATGATCGGTACACAAATCCCACTTATCTCACCAAATTTTGTTCTTCTAGGTTGAAGCGTTCGTTTACAGTAGCAGTATTTATATTTAGGTTTCACTCTGTTCTCTCCTAAATAGATAGATGAATTTGGAACTCTAAATCCAACATGGTTCGTAGTACCTATTTAAAACTTGACAAAATAAAAGTTTTCTCAGTTTTGTCTCTGTGGTTTGTTTCCTCTTCAAGCAGCCCTAGGCACAGACTGTGGAAAAGCACTTTCATTGAGAGCGGTTTCAAAGCTTCTAAGAAATAACGAGTTTCCGAAATACCAGCAAATATTTTTTCAACCAAACTTGATGATACTTGTTGGTGATGATCGGTACACAAATCCCACTTGGCTCACCAAATTTTGTTCTTCTGGGTTGAAGAGTTCGTCTACTGTAGCAGTTTTTATATTTAGGTTTCCCTCTGTTCTCTCCTATATAGACAGATGAATTTGAAACTCTAAATCCAACATGGTTAGTAGTAGCTCTTTGAAACTTGACAAAATAAAGGAGTTCTCAGTTTTCTCTCTATGATTTGTTTCTGCTTCAAGTAGCCCTAAGGAGAGACTGGGGAAAAGCACTTTCATTGAGAGGGGTTGCCAAGCTTCCAAGAAATTACGAGTTTCCGAAATACCAGCAAATATTTTTTCACCCAATCTTGGTGATACTCGGTGGTAATGATCGGTACACAAATCCCACTTGGCTCACCAAATTTTGTTCTTGTAGGTTGAAGCGTTCGTCTACAGTAGCAGGTTTTTTATTTAGGTTTCACTCTGTTCTCTGCTATAAAGATAGATGAATTTGGAACTCTAAATCCAACATGGCTTGTAGTAGCTCTTTGAAACTTGACAAAATAAAGGAGTTCTCAGTTTTGTCTCTATGGTTTGTTTCCTC
>NW_027515919.1:0-68517 GCF_048772815.1 Callospermophilus lateralis
AACTGCTTCTATAAACGAACGCTTCAACCTAGAAGAACACAATTTGGTGAGCCAAGTGGCATTTGTGTACTGATCATTACCACCGCGTATCATGAAGATTGGGTGAAAAAATATTTGCTGGTATTTCGGAAACTCGTTATTTCTTAGAAGCTTGGCAACCCCTCTCAATGAATGTGCTTTTCCCCAGTCTGTGCCTAGGGCTATTTGAAGAGGAAACAAAGGATAGAGACAAAATTGAGAACTTTTTTCTTTTGTCAAGTTTCAAAGAGCTACTACAAACCATGTTGGATTTAGAGTTCCAAATTCATCTATCTATATAGGAGAGAACAGAGGGAAACCTAAAAATAAAAACTGCTACTGTAAACAAACGCTTCAACCTAGAAGAGCAAAATTTGGTGAGCCAAGTGGGATTTGTGTACTTGTCATTACCACCGAGTATCATCAAGATTGGGTGAAAAAATATTTGCTGGTATTTCGGAAACTCGTTATTTCTTAGAAGCTTGGCAACCCCTCTCAATGAATGTGCTTTTCCCCAGTCTGTGCCTAGGGCTATTTGAAGAGGAAACAAAGGATAGAGAAAAAGTTGAGAACTTTTTTCTTTTGTCAAGTTTCAAAGAGCTACTACAAACCTTGTTGGATTTAGAGTTCCAAATTCATCTATCTATATAGGAGAGAACAGAGGGAAACCTAAAAATAAAAACTGCTACTGTAAACAAACGCTTCAACCTAGAAGAGCAAAATTTGGTGAGCCAAGTGGGATTTGTGTACTTGTCATTACCACCGAGTATCATCAAATTGGGTGAAAAAATATTTGCTGGTATTTCGGAAACTCGTTATTTCTTAGAAGCTTGGCAACCCCTCTCAATGAATGTGCTTTTCCCCAGTCTGTGCCTAGGGCTATTTGAAGAGGAAACAAACCATAGAGACAAAACTGAGAACTTTTTTCTTTTGTCAAGTTTCAAAGAGCTACTACAAACCATGTTGGATTTAGAGTTCCAAATTCATCTATCTATATAAAGAGAACAGAGTGAAACCTAAAAATAAAAACTGCTACTGTAAACGAACTCTTCAACCAAGAAGAACACAATTTGGTGAGCCAAGTGGTATTTGTGTACTGATCATTACCACCAAGTATCATCAGGATTGGGTGAAAAAATATTTGCTGGTATTTCGGAAACTCGTTATTTCTTAGAAGCTTGGAAAACCCTCTCAATGAAAGTGCTTTTCCACCGTCCGTGCCTAGGGCTACTTAAAGAGGAAACAAACCATAGAGACAAAACTGAGAACTCCTTTATTTTATGAAGTTTCAAAGAGGTACTACAAACCATGTTGGATGTAGATTTCCAAATTCATCTATCTATATAGGAGAGAACTGAGTGAAACCTAAAAATATAAACTGCTACTGTAAACGAACGCTTCAACCTCGAAGAACAAAATTTGGTGAGCCAAGTGGGATTTGTGTACTTGTCATTAATACCAAGTATCATCAAGATTGGGTGAAAAACTGTTTGCTGGTATTTCGGAAACTTGTAATTTCTTGGAAGCTTGGCAACCCCTTTTAATGAAAGTGCTTTTCCACAGTCTCTGCTTAGGGATACTTGAGGAGGAAACAAATCATAGAGACAAAACTGAGAACTCCTTTATTTTGTCAACTTTCAAAAAGCTACTACAAACCATGTTGGATTTATAGTTCCAAATTCATCTATCTATATAGGAGAGAACAGAGGGACACCTAAAATTATAAACTGCTACTGTAAACGAACGCTTCAACCTAGAAGAACCAATTTTGGTGAGTCAAGTTGAATTTGTGTACTGATCATTACCACCAGTATCATCAAGATTGGGTACAAAAATATTTGCTGGTGTTTTGGAAACTCGTTATTTCTTAGAACCTTGAAAACAACTCGCAATGAAAGTGCTTTTCCACAGTCTGTGCCTAGGGCTACTTGAAGAGGAAACAAACCATAGAGACAAAACTGAGATCTCCTTTATTTTGTCACGTTTCAAAGAGCTACTACAAACGATGTTGGATTTAGTGTTTAAATTCATCTATATATCTAGGAGAGAACAGAGTGAAACCTAAAAATAAAAACAGCTACTGTAAACGAACGCTTCAACCTAGAAGGACAAAATTTGGTGAGCCAAGTGGGATTTGTGTACTTATCATTACCACCAAGTATCATCAAGATTGGGTGAAAAAATATTTGCTGGTATTTCAAAACTCATAATTTCTTGGAAGCTTGGCAACCCCTTTCAATGAAAGTTCTTTTCCACAGTCTCTGCTAAGGGCTACTTGAAGAGGAAACAAACCATAGAGACAAAACTGAGAACATTTTTATTTTGTCAAGTTTCAAAGAGCTACTACAAACCATGTTGGATTTAGAGTTCCAAATTCATTTATCTATATAGGAGAGAACAGAGGGACACCTAAAAATAAAAACTGCTACTGTAAACGAACGCTTCAACCTAGAAGAGCAAAATTTGGTGAGCCAAGTGGGATTTGTGTACTTGTCATTACCACCAAGTATCATCAAGATT
Organism: Callospermophilus lateralis; assembly: GCF_048772815.1. Lineage (NCBI taxonomy): Eukaryota > Metazoa > Chordata > Mammalia > Rodentia > Sciuridae > Callospermophilus > Callospermophilus lateralis. Next base: position 2,539 of record NW_027515919.1, read on the forward strand.
GGGTGAAAAAATATTTGCTGGTATTTCGGAAACTCGTTATTTCTTAGAAGCCTGGCAACCCCTCTCAATGAAAGTGCTTTAGCACATCTGTGCATAGGGTTACTTGAAGGGGAAACAAAACATAGAGACAAAACTGAGAACTCCTTCATTTTTTCAAGTTTCAAAGAGCTACTACTGACCATGTTGGATTTAGAGTTCCGAATTCATCTATCTATATAAAAGAGAACAGAGTGAATCCTAAAAATAAAAACTGCTACTGTAAACGAACACTTCAACCTAGAAGAACACAATTAGGTGAGCAAAGTGGTATTTGTGTACTGATCATTACCACCAAGTATCATCATGATTGGGTGAAAAAATATTTGCTGATGTTTCGGAAACTCGTTATTTCTTAGAAGCTTGGGAAACCCTCTCAATGAAAGTGCTTTTCCACAGCCTGTGCCTAGGTCTACTTGAAGAGGGAACAAACCATAGAGACAAAACTGAGATCTCCTTTATTTTGTCAAGTTTCAAAGAGCTACTACAAACCATGTTGGATTTAGAGTTCCAAATTCATCTATCTATATAGGAGAGAACAGAGGGACACGTAAAAATATAAACTGCTACTGTAAACGAACGCTTCAACCTAGAAGAACCAAATTTGGTGAGTCAAGTGGGATTTGTGTACTGATCATTACCACCAGTATCATCTAGATTGGGTGAAAAAATATTTGCTGGTATTTCGGAAACTCGTTATTTCTTAGAAATTGGCAACCCCTTTCAATGAAAGTGCTTTTCCACAGTTTGAGCCTAGGGCTAGTTGAAGAGGAATCAAACCATAGAGACAAAACTGAGAACTCTTTTATTTTGTCAAGTTTCAAAGAGCTACTACAAACCATGTTGGATTTAGAGTTCCAAATTCATCTATCTATATAGGAGAGAACAGAGGGAAACCTAAAAATAAAAACTGCTCTTGTAAATGAACGCTTCAACCTAGAAGAGCAAAATTTGGTGAGCCAAGTGGGATTTGTGTACTTGTAGATACCACTAAGTATCATCAAGATTGGGTGAAAAAATATTTTCCGGTATTTCGGAAACCCGTAATTTTTTGGGAGCTTGGCAAACCCTTTCAATGAAAGTGCTTTTCCACAGTCTCTGCTTAGTTCTACTTGAAGAGGACAAATCATAGAGACAAAACTGAGAACTCCTTTATATTGTCAAGTTTCAAAGAGCTACTACAAACCATGTTGGATTTAGGGTTCCAAATTCATCTATCTATATAGAAGAGAGCATAGGGACACCTAAAAATATAAACTGCTACTGTAAACGAACGCTTCAACCTAGAACAACAAAATTTGGTGAGCCAAGTGGGACTTGTGTACTTGTCATTACCACCAAGTATCATCAAGATTGGGTGAAAAAATAATTGCTGGTATTTCGGAAACTCGTTATTTCTTAGAAGCCTGGCAACCCCTCTCAATGAAAGTGCTTTTCCACAGTCTCTGCCTAGTGCTACTGGAAGAGGAAACAAAACATAGAGACAAAACTGAGGACTTCTTCATTTTGTCAAGTTTCAAAGAGCTACTAAAATCCATGTTGGATTTGATTTGCAAATTCATCTATCTATATAAAAAAGAACAGAGTGAAACCTAAAAATAAAAACTGCTACTGTAAACGAACGCTTTAACCTAGAAGAAAAAAATGTGGTGAGCCAAGTGGGATTTGTGTACTGATCATTACAACCACGTATCATCAAGATTGGGTGAAAAAATATTTGCTGGTATTTCGAAAACTCGTTATTTCTTAGAAGGCTGGCAACCCCTCTCAATGAAATTGCTTTTGCACAGTCTGTATTAGGGCTACTTGAAGAGGAAACAAAACATAGGACAAAACTGAGAACTCCTTCATTTTGTCAAGTTTCAAAGAGCTACTACAAACCATGTTGGATTTAGAGTTCCAAATTCATCTATCTATATAAAGAGAACAGAGTGAAACCTAAAAATAAAAACTGCTACTGTAAACGAACGCTTCAACCTAGAACAACAAAATTTGGTGAGCCAAGTGGGATTTGTGTACTTGTCATTACCACCAAGTATCATCAAGATTGGGTGAAAAAATAATTGCTGGTATTTCGGAAACTCGTTATTTCTTAGAAGCCTGGCAACCCCTCTCAATGAAAGTGCTTTTCCACAGTCTCTGCCTAGTGCTACTGGAAGAGGAAACAAAACATAGAGACAAAACTGAGGACTTCTTCATTTTGTCAAGTTTCAAAGAGCTACTAAAATCCATGTTGGATTTGAGTTGCAAATTCATCTATCTATATAAAAAAGAACAGAGTGAAACCTAAAAATAAAAACTGCTACTGTAAACGAACGCTTTAACCTAGAAGAAAAAAATGTGGTGAGCCAAGTGGGATTTGTGTACTGATCTTTACCACCACGTATCATCAAGATTGGGTCAAAAAATATTTGCTGGTATTTCGAAAACTCGTTATTTCTTAGAAGGCTGGCAACCCCTCTCAATGAAATTGCTTTTGCACAGTCTGTATTAGGGCTACTTGAAGAGGAAACAAAACATAGGACAAAACTGAGAACTCCTTCATTTTGTCAAGTTTCAAAGAACTACTACAAACCATGTTGGATTTAGAGTTCCAAATTCATCTATCTATATAAAGAGAACAGAGTGAAACCTAAAAATAAAAACTGCTACTGTAAACGAACGCTTCAACCTAGAAGAACAAAATTTGGTGAGCCAAGTGGGATTTGTGTACTTGTTATTACCACCAAGTATCATCAAGATTGGGTGAAAAAATATTTGCTGGTATTTCGTAAACTCGAAATTTCTTGGAAGCTCGGCAACCCCTTTCAATGAAAGTGCTTTTCCACAGTCTCTGCTTAGGGCTACTTGAAGAGGAAACAAATCGTAGAGACAAAACTGAGAACTCCTTTATGTTGTCAAGTTTCAAAGATCTACTACAAACGAAGTTGGATTTAGAGTTCCAAATTCATCTATCTATATAGGAGAGAACAGAGGGACACCTAAAAATATAAACTGCTACTGTAAACGAACGCTTCAACCTAAAAGAACAAAATATGGTGAGTCAAGTGGGACTTGTGTACTGATCATTATCACCAAGTATCATCAAGATTGGGTGAAAAAATATTTGCTGGTATTTTGGAAACTCGTTATTACTTAGAAGCTTGGCAACCCCTCTCAATGAAAGTGCTTTTCCAAAGTCTGTGCCTAGGGCTACTTGAAGAGGAAACAAACCATAGAGACAAAACTGAGAACTCCTTTATTTTGTCAAGTTTCAAAGAGCTACTACAAACCATTTTGGATTTAGAGTTCCAAATTCATCTATCTATATAGAAGAGAACAGAGTGAAACGTAAATATAAAAACTGCTACTGTGAGACGAACGCTTCAACCTGGAAGAACAAAATTTGGTGAGCCAAGTGGGATTGGTGTACTAATCATTACCCCCAAGTATCATCAAGATTGGGAGAAAAAATATTTGCTGGTATTTCGGAAACTCATTATTTCTTAGAAGCTTGGCAACCCCTCTCAATGAAAGTGCTTTTCCACAGTCTGTGCCTAGGGCTACTTGAAGAGGAAACGAACCATAGGGACAAAAGTGAGAACTCCATAATTTTGTCAAGTTTCAAAGAGCTACTACAAACCATGTTGGATTTAGAGTTCCAAATTCATCTATCTATATAGGATAGAACAAAGTGAAACCTAAAAATAAAAACTGCTACTGTAAACGAACGCTTCAACCTAGAAGAACAAAATTTGGTGAGCCAAGTGGGATTTCTGTTCTTGTCATTACCACCACGTATCATCAAGATTGGGTGAAAAAGAATTTGCTGGTATTTCGGAAACTCGTAATTTCTTGGAAGCTTGGCAACTCCTTTCAATGAAAGTGCTTTTCCACAGTCTCTGCTGAGGGGGACTTGAGGAGGAAACAAATCATAGAGAAAAAACTCAGAACTACTTTTTTTTTCAAGTTTCAAAACGCTACTACAAACCATGCTTGATTTAGAGTTCCAAATTCAGCTCTCAATATAGGAGAGAACAGAAGGAAACCTACAAATATAAACTGCTACTGTAAACGAACACTTCAACATAGAAGAACACAATTTGGTGAGCCAAGTGGGATTTGTATACTGATCATTAACACCAAGTATCATCAAGATTGGGTGAAAAAATATTTGCTGGTATTTCGGAAACTCGTTATTTCTTAGAAGCTTGGGATACCCTCTCAATGGACGTGCTTTTCCACAGTCTGTGCCTAGGGCTACTTGAAGAGGAATCAAACCATAGAGACAAAACTGAGAACTCCTTTATTTTGTCAAATTTCAAAGAGCTACTAAAAATCATGTTGGATTTAGATTTCCAAATTCATCTATCTATATAGGATAGAACAGAGTGAAACCTAAAAATAAAAACTGCTACTGTAAACGAACGCTTCAACCTAGAAGAACAAAATTTGGTGAGCCAAGTGGGATTTGTGTACTTGTCATTACCACAAAGTATCATCAAGATTGGGTGAAAAAATATTTGCTGGTATTTCGGAAACTCGTAATTTCTTGGAAGCTTGGAAACCCCTTTCAATGAAAGTGCTTTTCCACAGTTTCTGCTTGGGGCTACTTGAAGAGGAAACAAATCCTAGAAACAAAACGGAGAACTGTTTTATTTTGTCAAGTTTCAAAGAGCTCCTACAAACCATGTTGGATTTAGAGTTAAAATTCATCTATCTATATAGGAGAAAACAGAGAGACACCTAAAAATACAAACTGCTACTGTAAAGGAACGCTTCAACATAGAAGAACAAAATTTGGTGAGTCAAGTGAGATTTGTGTACTGATCATTACCACCAAGTATCATCCAAGATTGGGTGAAAAAATATTTGCTGGTATTTTGCAAACACTTTATTACTTAGAAGTTTGGCAACACCTCTAAATGAAAGTGCTTTTCAACAGTCTATGCCTAGGGCTACTTGAAGAGGAAACAAACCATTGAGACAAAACTGAGAACTCTTTTATTTTATGAAGTTTCAAAGAGGTACTACAAACCATGTTGGATTTAGAGTTCCAAATTCATCTATCTATATCGGAGAGAACAGAGTAAAACCTAAAAATAAAAACTGCTACTGTAAACGAACGCTTCAACCTAGAAGAACAAAATTTGGTGAGCCAAGTGGGATTTGTGTACTTGTCATTAACACCAAGTATCATCAAGATTGGGTGAAACAATATTTGCTGGTATTTCGGAAACTCATAATTTCTTGGAAGCTTGGCAACCCCTTTCAATGAAAGTGCTTTTCCACAGTCTTTGCTTAGGGCTTCTTGAAGAGGAAACAAATCATAGAGACAAAACTGAGAACTCCTTTATTTTCTCAAGTTTCAAGGGGCTACTACAAACCATGTTGGATTTAGAGTTCCAAATTTATCTATCTATATAGGAGAGAACAGAGGGACACCTAAAAATATAAACTGCTACTGTAAACGAACGCTTCAACCTAGAAGAACCAAATTTGGTGAGTCAAGTGGGATTTGTGTTCTGATCATTACCACCAAGTATACTCAATATTGGGTGAAAAAATATTTGCTGGTATTTCGAAACTCATTATTTCTTTAAAGCTTGGCAAACCCTCTCAATAAAAGTGCATTTCCACAGTCTGTGCCTAGGGCTACTTGAAAAAGAAACAAAATATAGAGACAAAACGGAGAACTATTTTATTTTGTCAAGTTTCAAAGAGATACTACAAACGATGTTGGATTAATAGTTCCAAATTCATCTATCTATATAGGAGAGAACAAAGTGAAACATAAAAATAAAAACTGCTACTCTAAACTAACGCTTCAACCTAGAAGAACAAAATTTGGTGAGCCAAGTGGGATTTGTGTACTTGTCATTATCACCACGTATCATCAAGATTGGGTGAAAAAGTATTTGCTGGTATTTCGGAAACTCGTAATTTCTTGGAAGCTTGGGAACTCCTTTCAATGAAAGTGCTTTTCCACAGTCTCTGCATAGGGCTACCTGAAGAGGAAACAAATCATAGACACAAAACTGAGAACTACTTTTTTTGTCAAGTTTCAAAGCGCTACTACAAACCATGCTTGATTTGGAGTTCCAAATTCACCTATCTATATAGGAGAGAACAGAGGGACACCTAAAAATATAAACTGCTACGGTAAACGAACGCTTCAACCAAGAAGAACACAGTTTGGTGAGTCAAGTGGGATTTATGTACTGATCATTACCACCAAGTATCATCAAGATGGGTGAAAAAATATTTGCTGGTATTTTGGAAACTCGTTGTTTGTTAGAAGCTTGGCAACAACTCTCAATGAAAGTGCTTTTCCACAATTTGTGCCTAGGGCTACTTCAATAGGAAAGAAACTATAGAGACAAAACTGAGACTCCTTTATTTTGTCAAGTTTCAAAGAGCTACTACAAACCATGTTGGATTTAGAGTTCCAAATTCATCTATCTATATAGGAGAGAACAGAGTGAAACCTAAAAATAAAAACTGCTATTGTAAACGAACGCTACAACCTAGAAGAACACAATTCGGTGAGAAAAGGGGCATTTGTGTACTGATCATTACCACCACGTATCATCAATATTGGGTGAAAAAATATTTGCTGCTATTTCGGAAACTCGTTATATCTTAGAAGCTTGGCAACCCCTCTCAATGAATGTGCTTTTCCCAAGTCTGTGCCTAGGGTTATTTGAAGAGGAAACAAACTATAGAGACAAAACTGAGCACTTTTATATTTTGTCAAGTTTCAAAGAGATACTACAAACCATGTTGGATTTAGAGTTCCAAATCCATCCATCCATATGGGAGAGAACAGAGTGAAACCTAAAAATAAAAACTGCTACTGTAAACGAACGCTTCAACCTAGAAGAGCAAAATTTGGTGAGCCAAGTGGGATTTGTGTACTTGTCATTACCACCACGTATCGTCAAGATGGGTTACAAAGTATTTTCTGGTATTTCGGAAACTCGTAATTTCTTGGAAGCTTGGCAACTCCTTTCAATGAAAGTGCTTTTCAACAGTCTATGCCTAGGGCTACTTGAAGAGGAAACAAACCATTGAGACAAAACTGAGAACTCTTTTATTTTATGAAGTTTCACAGAGGTACTACAAACCATGTTGGATTTAGAGTTCCAAATTCATCTATCTATATCGGAGAGAACAGAGTAAAACCTAAAAATAAAAACTGCTACTGTAAACGAACGCTTCAACCTAGAAGAACAAAATTTGGTGAGCCAAGTGGGATTTGTGTACTTGTCATTAACACCAAGTATCATCAAGATTGGGTGAAACAATATTTGCTGGTATTTCGGAAACTCATAATTTCTTCGAAGCTTGGCAACCCCTTTCAATGAAAGTGCTTTTCCACAGTCTTTGCTTAGGGCTTCTTGAAGAAGAAACAAATCATAGAGACAAAACTGAGAACTCCTTTATTTTCTCAAGTTTCAAGGGGCTACTACAAACCATGTTGGATTTAGAGTTCCAAATTTATCTATCTATATAGGAGAGAACAGAGGGACACCTAAAAATATAAACTGCTTCTGTAAACGAACGCTTCAACCTAGAAGAACCAAATTTGGTGAGTCAAGTGGGATTTGTGTACTGATCATTACCACCAAGTATACTCAATATTGGGTGAAAAAATATTTGCTGGTATTTCGAAACTCATTATTTCTTTAAAGCTTGGCAAACCCTCTCAATAAAAGTGCATTTCCACAGTCTGTGCCTAGGGCTACTTGAAAAAGAAACAAAATATAGAGACAAAACGGAGAACTATTTTATTTTGTCAAGTTTCAAAGAGATACTACAAACGATGTTGGATTAATAGTTCCAAATTCATCTATCTATATAGGAGAGAACAAAGTGAAACATAAAAATAAAAACTGCTACTCTAAACTAACGCTTCAACCTAGAAGAACAAAATTTGGTGAGCCAAGTGGGATTTGTGTACTTGTCATTATCACCACGTATCATCAAGATTGGGTGAAAAAGTATTTGCTGGTATTTCGGAAACTCGTAATTTCTTGGAAGCTTGGGAACTCCTTTCAATGAAAGTGCTTTTCCACAGTCTCTGCTTAGGGCTACCTGAAGAGGAAACAAATCATAGACACAAAACTGAGAACTACTTTTTTTGTCAAGTTTCAAAGCGCTACTACAAACCATGCTTGATTTGGAGTTCCAAATTCACCTATCTATATAGGAGAGAACAGAGGGACACCTAAAAATATAAACTGCTACGGTAAACGAACGCTTCAACCAAGAAGAACACAGTTTGGTGAGTCAAGTGGGATTTATGTACTGATCATTACCACCAAGTATCATCAAGATGGGTGAAAAAATATTTGCTGGTATTTTGGAAACTCGTTGTTTGTTAGAAGCTTGGCAACAACTCTCAATGAAAGTGCTTTTCCACAATTTGTGCCTAGGGCTACTTCAATAGGAAAGAAACTATAGAGACAAAACTGAGACTCCTTTATTTTGTCAAGTTTCAAAGAGCTACTACAAACCATGTTGGATTTAGTGTTCCAAATTCATCTATCTATATAGGAGAGAACAGAGTGAAACCTAAAAATAAAAACTGCTATTGTAAACGAACGCTACAACCTAGAAGAACACAATTCGGTGAGAAAAGGGGCATTTGTGTACTGATCATTACCACCACGTATCATCAATATTGGGTGAAAAAATATTTGCTGCTATTTCGGAAACTCGTTATATCTTAGAAGCTTGGCAACCCCTCTCAATGAATGTGCTTTTCCCAAGTCTGTGCCTAGGGTTATTTGAAGAGGAAACAAACTATAGAGACAAAACTGAGCACTTTTATATTTTGTCAAGTTTCAAAGAGATACTACAAACCATGTTGGATTTAGAGTTCCAAATCCATCCATCCATATGGGAGAGAACAGAGTGAAACCTAAAAATAAAAACTGCTACTGTAAACGAACGCTTCAACCTAGAAGAGCAAAATTTGGTGAGCCAAGTGGGATTTGTGTACTTGTCATTACCACCACGTATCGTCAAGATGGGTTACAAAGTATTTTCTGGTATTTCGGAAACTCGTAATTTCTTGGAAGCTTGGCAACTCCTTTCAATGAAAGTGCTTTTCAACAGTCTATGCCTAGGGCTACTTGAAGAGGAAACAAACCATTGAAACACAACTGAGAACTCTTTTATTTTATGAAGTTTCAAAGAGGTACTACAAACCATGTTGGATTTAGAGTTCCAAATTCATCTATCTATATCGGAGAGAACAGAGTAAAACCTAAAAATAAAAACTGCTACTGTAAACGAACGCTTCAACCTAGAAGAACAAAATTTGGTGAGCCAAGTGGGATTTGTGTACTTGTCATTAACACCAAGTATCATCAAGATTGGGTGAAACAATATTTGCTGGTATTTCGGAAACTCATAATTTCTTCGAAGCTTGGCAACCCCTTTCAATGAAAGTGCTTTTCCACAGTCTTTGCTTAGGGCTTCTTGAAGAGGAAACAAATCATAGAGACAAAACTGAGAACTCCTTTATTTTCTCAAGTTTCAAGGGGCTACTACAAACCATGTTGGATTTAGAGTTCCAAATTTATCTATCTATATAGGAGAGAACACAGGGACACCTAAAAATATAAACTGCTACTGTAAACGAACGCTTCAACCTAGAAGAACCAAATTTGGTGAGTCAAGTGGGATTTGTGTACTGATCATTACCACCAAGTATACTCAATATTGGGTGAAAAAATATTTGCTGGTATTTCGAAACTCATTATTTCTTTAAAGCTTGGCAAACCCTCTCAATAAAAGTGCATTTCCACAGTCTGTGCCTAGGGCTACTTGAAAAAGAAACAAAATATAGAGACAAAACGGAGAACTATTTTATTTTGTCAAGTTTCAAAGAGATACTACAAACGATGTTGGATTAATAGTTCCAAATTCATCTATCTATATAGGAGAGAACAAAGTGAAACATAAAAATAAAAACTGCTACTCTAAACTAACGCTTCAACCTAGAAGAACAAAATTTGGTGAGCCAAGTGGGATTTGTGTACTTGTCATTATCACCACGTATCATCAAGATTGGGTGAAAAAGTATTTGCTGGTATTTCGGAAACTCGTAATTTCTTGGAAGCTTGGGAACTCCTTTCAATGAAAGTGCTTTTCCACAGTCTCTGCTTAGGGCTACCTGAAGAGGAAACAAATCATAGACACAAAACTGAGAACTACTTTTTTTGTCAAGTTTCAAAGCGCTACTACAAACCATGTTTGATTTGGAGTTCCAAATTCACCTATCTATATAGGAGAGAACAGAGGGACACCTAAAAATATAAACTGCTACGGTAAACGAACGCTTCAACCAAGAAGAACACAGTTTGGTGAGTCAAGTGGGATTTATGTACTGATCATTACCACCAAGTATCATCAAGATGGGTGAAAAAATATTTGCTGGTATTTTGGAAACTCGTTGTTTGTTAGAAGCTTGGCAACAACTCTCAATGAAAGTGCTTTTCCACAATTTGTGCCTAGGGCTACTTCAATAGGAAAGAAACTATAGAGACAAAACTGAGACTCCTTTATTTTGTCAAGTTTCAAAGAGCTACTACAAACCATGTTGGATTTAGTGTTCCAAATTCATCTATCTATATAGGAGAGAACAGAGTGAAACCTAAAAATAAAAACTGCTATTGTAAACGAACGCTACAACCTAGAAGAACACAATTCGGTGAGAAAAGGGGCATTTGTGTACTGATCATTACCACCACGTATCATCAATATTGGGTGAAAAAATATTTGCTGCTATTTCGGAAACTCGTTATATCTTAGAAGCTTGGCAACCCCTCTCAATGAATGTGCTTTTCCCAAGTCTGTGCCTAGGGTTATTTGAAGAGGAAACAAACTATAGAGACAAAACTGAGCACTTTTATATTTTGTCAAGTTTCAAAGAGATACTACAAACCATGTTGGATTTAGAGTTCCAAATCCATCCATCCATATGGGAGAGAACAGAGTGAAACCTAAAAATAAAAACTGCTACTGTAAACGAACGCTTCAACCTAGAAGAGCAAAATTTGGTGAGCCAAGTGGGATTTGTGTACTTGTCATTACCACCACGTATCGTCAAGATGGGTTACAAAGTATTTTCTGGTATTTCGGAAACTCGTAATTTCTTGGAACCTTGGCAACTCCTTTCAATGAAAGTGCTTTTCCACAGTCTCTGCTTAGGGCTAATTGAAGAGGAAACAAATCATAGAGACAAAACTGAGAACTACTTTTTTGTCAAGTTTCAAATCGCTACTACAAACCATGCTGGATTTAGAGTTCCAAATTCATCTATCTATATAGGATAGAACAGAGTGAAACCTAAAAATAAAAACTGCTACTGCAGACGAAAGATTCAACATAGAAGAATAAAATTTGGTGAGCCAAGTGTGATTTGTGTAATTGTCATTACCACAAAGAATCATCAAGATTGGGTGAAAAAATATTTGCTGGTATTTCGGAAACTCGTAATTCCTTGGAATCTTGGCAACCCCTTTCAATGAAAGTGCTTTTCCACAGTCTCTGCTTAGGGCTACTTGAAGAGGAATCAAATCATAGACACAAAACTCAGAACTCCTTTATTTTGTCAAGTTTCAAAGAGCTACTACAAACCATGTTGGATTTACAGTTCCAAATTCATCTGTCTATATAGAAGAAAACAGAGTGAAACCTAAATATAAAAACTACTACTGTAGACGAACGCTTCAACCTAGAAGAACAAAATTTGGTGAGCCAAGTGAAACTGGTGTACTGATCATTACCCCCAAGTATCATCAAGATTGGGTGAAAAAATATTTGCTGGTATTTCGGAAACTCGTTATTTCTTATAAGCTTGGAAACCCCTCTCAATGAAAGTGCCTTTCCTATGACTCTGCCCAGGGCTACTTGAGGAAACAAACCATACGGACAAAACAGAGTACTCCTTTATTTTGTCATGTTTCAAACAGGTAATACAAACCATGTTGGATTTAGAGTTCCAAACTCATCTATCTATGTAGGAGAGAACACCTAAAAATATAAACTGCTACTGTAAACTAACGCTTCAACCTAGAAGAACAAAATTTGGTGAGTCAAGTGGGATTTGTGTACCAATCATTACCACCAAGTATCAAAAAGATTGGGTGAAAAAATATATGCTGGTATTTCGGAAACTCGTTATTTCTTAGAAGCTTGGCAACCCCTTTCAATGAAAGTGCTTTTCCACAGTTAGTAACTAAGGCTACTTCAAGAGGAAAGAAAACATAGATACAAAACTGAGAACTCCTTTATTTTGTCAAGATTCAAAGAGCTACGACAAACCATGTTGGATTTAGAGTTCCAAATTCATCTATCTATATAGGAGAGAACAGAGTGAAACATAAAAATAAAAATGCTACTGTAAACGAACGCTTCAACCTAGAAGAACACAATTTGGTGAGCCAAGTGGCATTTGTGTACTGAACATTACCACCACGTATCATCAAGATTGGGTGAAAAAATATTTGCTGGTATATCGGATACTCGTAATTTCTTGGAAGCTTGGCAACCCCTTTCAATGAAACTGCTTTTCCATAGTCTCTGCTTAGGGCTACTTGAAGAGGAAACAAATCATAGAGACAAAACTGAGAATTCCTTTAGTTTGTCAAGTTTCAAATAGCTACTAAAAACCATGTTGGATTTAGAGTTCCACATTCATCTATCTATATAGGAGAGAACAGAAGGAAACCTAAAAATATAAACTGCTACTGTAAAAGAATGCTTCAACCCAGAAGAACAAAATTTGGTGAGTCAAGTGGGATTTGTGTATCGATCATTACCACCAAGTATCATCAAGATTGGGTGAAAAAATATTTGCTGGCATTTCGGAAACTCGTTATTTCTTGGAAGCTTGGCAACCCCTTTCAATGAAAGTGCTTTTCCACAGTCTCTGCTTAGGGCTACTTGAAGAGGAAACAAACCATAGAGACAAAACTGAGAACTACTTTTTTTCTGTCAAGTTTCAAAGAGCGAATACAAACCATGTTGGATTTAGAGTTCAAAATTCATCTATCTATATAGGAGAGAACAGAGGGAAACCTAAATATAAAAACGACTACTGTAGATGAACGCTTCAACCTAGAAGAACAAAATTTGGTGAGGCAAGTGAGATTTGTGTACTGATCATTACCACCAAGTATCATCAAGATTGGGTGAAAAAATATTTGCTGGTATTTCGGAAACTCGTTATTTCTTAGAATCTTATCAACCCCTCTCAATGAAAGTGCTTTTCCCAGTCTGTGCCTAGGGCTACTTGAAGAGGAAACAAACCGTTGAGACAAAACTGAGAAGTACTTTATTTTGTCAAGTTTCAAAGAGCTACTGCAAACCATGTTGGATTTAGAGTTCCAAATTCATCTATCTATATAAGAGAGAACAGAGTGAAACCTAAATATAACAACTTCTACTGTAGACGAACCCTTAAACCTAGAGGAACAAAATTTGGTGAGCCAAGTGGGATTTTTGTACTGATCATTACCACCAAGTATCATCAATATTGGGTGAGAAAATATTTGCTGCTCTTTCGGAAACTCGTTATTTCTTAGAAGCCTCAACACCCCTCTCAATGAAAGTGCTTTTCCACAGTTTGTGTCTAGGGCTACATGAAGAGGAAACAAACCATGGAGACAAAACTGAAAACTCCTTTATTTTGTCAAGTTTCAAAGAGCTACTACAAACCATGTTGGATTTAGAGTTCCAAATTCATCTATCTATATAGGAGAGAACCGAGAAAAACCTAAATATAAAAAATGCTACTGTAGACGAACGCTTCAACCTAGAAGAACAAAATTTGGTGAGCCAAGTGGGAATTGTGTACTGATCATTATAACCAAGTATCATCAAGATTGGGTGAAAAAATATTTGCTGGTATTTCGGAAACTCGTTATTTCGTAAAAGCTTGGAAGCCCCTCTCAATGAAAGTGCTTTTCCACAGTCTGTGCCTTGGGGAACTTGAAGAGGAAACAAACCATAGAGACAAAACTGAGAACTCCTTTATTTTGTCAAGTTTCAAAGAGCTACTACAAACCATCTTGGATTTAGAATTCCAAATTCATCTATCTATATAGGAGAGAACAGAGGGAAACCTAAAAATATAAACTGCTACTGTAAACGAACGCTTCATCCTAGAAGAACAAAATTTGGTGAGTCAAGTGGCATTTGTGTACCGATCATTGTCACCAAGTATCATCAAGATTGGGTGAAAAAAATATTTGCTGGTATTTCGGAAACTCGTTATTCCTTGGAAGCTTGGCAAACCTTTTCAATGCAAGGACTTTTCCACAGTCTGTGCCTAGGGCTATTGAAGAAAAAACAAATCATACAGACAAAACTGAGAACTACTTTATTTTGTCAACATTCAAAGAGCTACTACAAACCATGTTGGATGTAGAGTTCCAAATTCATCTATTTATATAGGAGAGAACAGAGAAAAACCTAAATATAAAAACTGCTACTGTAGACAAACGCTTTAACCTAGAAGAACAAAATTTGGTGAGCCAAGTGGGATTTGTGTACTGATCATTACCAATAAGTATCATCAAGATAGGGTGAAAAAATATTTGCTGCTATTTCGGAAACTCTTTATTTCTTAATAGCTTGGCAACCCCTCTCAATTAAAGTGCTTTTCCACAGTCTGTGCCTAAGGCTACTTGAAGAGGAAACAAACCATAGAGACAAAATTGAGAACTCCTTTATTTTGTCAAGTTTCAAAGAGCTACTACAAACTATGTTGGATTTAGAGTTCCAAATTCATCTATCTATATAGGAGAGAAAAGAGAGAAACCTAAATATAAAAACTGCTACGGTAGAGGAACGCTTCCACCTAGAAGAACAAAATTTGGTGAGCCAAGTGGGATTTGTATCCTGATCATTACCACCAAGTATCATCAAGATTGGGTGAAAAAATATCTGCTGGTGTTTCGGAAACTCATTGTTTCTTAGAAGCCTGGCAACCCCTCTCAATGAAAGTGCTTTTCCACAGTCTGTACCGAGGGCTACTTGAAGAGGAAACAAATCATAGAGACAAAACTGAGAACTCCTTTATTTTGTCAAGTTTCAAAGAGCTACTACAAACTATGTTGGATTTAGAGTTCCAAATTCATCTATCTATATAGGAGAGAACAGAGGGAAACCTAATAATATAAACTGCTACTGTAGACGAACGCTTCAACCTAGAAAAACAAAATTTGGTAAGCCAAGTGGGACTTGTGTAGTGATAATTACCACCAAGTATCATCAAAATTGGGTGAAAAAATATTTGCTGGTGTTTCGGAAACTCGTTATTTCTTAGAAGCGTGGCAACCCCTCTCAATGAAAGTGCTTTTACACAGTCTGTGCCTAGGGCTACTTGAATGGAAACAAACCATAGAGACAAAACTGAGAACTTCTTTATTTTGTCAAGTTTCAAAGAGCTACTACAAACCATATTGGATTTAGAGTTCCAAATTCATCTATCTATATAGGAGAGAACAGAGGGAAACCTAAATATAAAAACTGCTACTGTAGACGAACGCTTAAACCTAGAGGAACAAAATTTGGTGAGCCAAGAGGGATTTGTGTACTGATCTTTACCACCAAGTATCATCAATATTCGGTGAAAAAATATTTGCTGCTATTTCAGAAACTCGTTATTTCTTAGAAATTTGGAAGCCCCTCCCAATGAAAGTGCTTTTCCACAGTCTGTGCCTTGGGGTACTTGAAGAGGAAACAAACCATAGAGACAAAACTGAGAACTCCTTTATTTTGTCAAGTTTCAAAGAGCTACTACAAACCATCTTGGATTTAGAGTTCCAAATTCATCTATCTATATAGGAGAGAACAGAGGGAAACCTAAATATAACAACTGCTACTGTAGACGAACGCTTAAACCTAGAGGAACAAAATTTGGTGAGCCAAGTGGGATTTGTGAACTGATCATTACCACCAAGTATCATTAAGATTGGTGAAAAAATATTGGCTTGTATTTCGGAAAATCGTTATTACCTGGAACCTTGGCAATCCCTTTCAATGCATGTGCTTTTCCACAGTCTGTGCCTAGCGCTATTGAAGAGGAAAGAAACCATACATAACTGAGAACTCCTTTATTTTGTCAAGTTTCAAAGAGCTACTACAAACCATGTTGGATTTAGAGTTCCAAATTCATCTATCTATATAGGAGAGAACAGAGGGACACCTAAACATATAAACTGCTACTGTAAACGAACGCTTCAACCTAGAAGAACAAAATTTGGTGAGCCAGGTGGGATTTGTGTACTTATCATTACCACCAAGTATCATCAAGATTGGGTGAAAAAATATTTACTGGTATTTCGGAAACTCGTTATTTCTTAGAAGCTTGGCAACACCTTTCAATGGAAGTACTTTTTTACAGTTTGTGCCTAGGGCTAGTTGAAGAGGAAACAAACCATAGAGACAAAACTGAGAACTCCTTTATTTTGTCAAGTTTCAAAGAGCTACTACAAACGAAGTTGGATTTAGAGTTCCAAATTCATCTATCTATATGGGAGAGAGCAGAGTGAAACCTAAAACTAAAAACTGCTACTGTAAACGAACGCTTCAACCTAGAAGAACAAAATTTGGTGAGTGAAGTGGAATTTGTGTACTGATCATTACCGCCTGTATCATCAAGATTTTGTGAAAAATATTTGCTGGTATTATGGAAACTCGTTATTTCTTAGAAGCTTGGCAACAACTCTCAATGAAAGTGCTTTTCCACAGTCTGTGCCTGGGGCTACTTGAAAAGTAAACAAACCATAGAGACAAAACTGAGAAATCCTTTATTTTGTCAAGTTTCAAAGAGCTACTACAAACCATGTTGGATTTAGTGTTTTATATTCATCTATCTATATAGGAAGCAACAGAGTGAAACCTAAAAATAAAAACAGCTACTGTAAACGAACGCTTCAACCTAGAAGAACAAAATATGGTGAGCCAAGTGGGATTTGTGTACTTATCATTACCACCAAGTATCATCAAGATTGGGTGAAAAAATATTTACTTGTATTTCGGAAACTCGTTATTTCTTAGAAGCTTGGCAACACCTTTCAATGGAAGTACTTTTTTACAGTTTGTGCCTAGGGCTACTTGAAGAGGAAACAAACCATAGAGACAAAACTGAGAACTCCTTTATTTTGTCAAGTTTCAAAGAGCTACTACAAACCATGTTGGATTTAGAGTTCCAAATTCATCTATCTATATAGGACAGAACAGAGGGAAACCTAACAATATAAACTGCTACTGTAAACTAACGCTTCAACATAGAAGAACATAATTTGGTGAGTCAAGTGGGATTTGTGTACTAATCATTACCACCAAGTATCATCAAGATTGGGTGAAAAAATATTTACTGGTATTTCGGAAACTCGTTATTTCTTAGCAGCTTGGCAACACCTTTCAATGGTAGTCCTTTTTTACAGTTTGTGCCTAGGGCTACTTGAAGAGGAAACAAACCATACAGACAAAACTGAGAAATCCTTTATTTTGTCAAGTTTCAAAGAGCTACTACAAACCAAGTTGGATTTAGAGTTCCGAATTCATCTATTTATATAGAAGACAACAGAGTGAAACCTAAATATATAAACTGCTACTTAGACGAACTTTTCAAACTAGAAGAACAAAATTTGGTGAGTCAAGTGGGATTTGTGTACTGATCGTTACCACCAAGTATCATCAAGATTGGGTGAAAAAATATTTGCTGGTATTTTGGAAACTCGTTATTTCTTAGAAGCTTGGCAACCCCTCTCAAAAAAAGTGCTTTTCCACAGTCTTTGCTTAGGGCTACTTGAAGAAGAAACAAACAATGGGGACAAAACTGAGAACTCTTTTATTTTGTCACGTTTGAAAGAGCTACTACAAACCATGTTGGATTTAGAGTTCCAAATTCATCTATCTATATAGGACAGATCAGAGTGAAACGTAAAAATAAAAACTGCTACGGTAAACGAACGCTTCAACCTAGAAGAAGAAAATTTGGTGAGCCAAGTGGGATTTGTGTACTTGTTATTACCACCAAGTATCATCAAGATTGGGTGAAAAAATATTTGCTGGTATTTCGTAAACTCGAAATTTCTTGGAAGCTTGGCAACCCCTTTCAATGAAAGTGCTTTTCCACAGTCTCTGCTTAGGGCTACTTGAAGAGGAAACAAATCGTAGAGACAAAACTGAGAACTCCATTATGTTGTCAAGTTTCAAAGAGCTACTACAAACGAAGTTGGATTTAGAGTTCCAAATTCATCTATCTATATAGGAGAGAACAGAGGGACACCTAAAAATATAAACTGCTACTGTAAACGAACGCTTCAACCTAATAGAACAAAATATGGTGAGTCAAGTGGGATTTGTGTACTGATCATTATCACCAAGTATCATCAAGATTGGGTGAAAAAATATTTGCTGGTATTTTGGAAACTCGTTATTACTTAGAAGCTTGGCAACCCCTCTCAATGAAAGTGCTTTTCCAAAGTCTGTGCCTAGGGCTACTTGAAGAGGAAACAAACCATAGAGACAAAACTGAGAACTCCTTTATTTTGTCAAGTTTCAAAGAGCTACTACAAACCATGTTGGATTTAGAGTTCCAAATTCATCTATCTATATAGGACAGAACAGAGGGAAACCTAACAATATAAACTGCTACTGTAAACTAACGCTTCAACATAGAAGAACATAATTTGGTGAGTCAAGTGGGATTTGTGTACTAATCATTACCACCAAGTATCATCAAGATTGGGTGAAAAAATATTTACTGGTATTTCGGAAACTCGTTATTTCTTAGCAGCTTGGCAACACCTTTCAATGGAAGTCCTTTTTTACAGTTTGTGCCTAGGGCTACTTGAAGAGGAAACAAACCATAGAGACAAAACTGAGAACTCTTTTATTTTGTCACGTTTGAAAGAGCTACTACAAACCATGTTGGATTTAGAGTTCCAAATTCATCTATCTATATAGGACAGATCAGAGTGAAACGTAAAAATAAAAACTGCTACGGTAAACGAACGCTTCAACCTAGAATAAGAAAATTTGGTGAGCCAAGTGGGATTTGTGTACTTGTTATTACCACCAAGTATCATCAAGATTGGGTGAAAAAATATTTGCTGGTATTTCGTAAACTCGAAATTTCTTGGAAGCTTGGCAACCCCTTTCAATGAAAGTGCTTTTCCACAGTCTCTGCTTAGGGCTACTTGAAGAGGAAACAAATCGTAGAGACAAAACTGAGAACTCCATTATGTTGTCAAGTTTCAAAGAGCTACTACAAACGAAGTTGGATTTAGAGTTCCAAATTCATCTATCTATATAGGAGAGAACAGAGGGACACCTAAAAATATAAACTGCTACTGTAAACGAACGCTTCAACCTAATAGAACAAAATATGGTGAGTCAAGTGGGATTTGTGTACTGATCATTATCACCAAGTATCATCAAGATTGGGTGAAAAAATATTTGCTGGTATTTTGGAAACTCGTTATTACTTAGAAGCTTGGCAACCCCTCTCAATGAAAGTGCTTTTCCAAAGTCTGTGCCTAGGGCTACTTGAAGAGGAAACAAACCATAGAGACAAAACTGAGAACTCCTTTATTTTGTCAAGTTTCAAAGAGCTACTACAAACCATTTTGGATTTAGAGTTCCAAATTCATCTATCTATATAGAAGAGAACATAGTGAAACGTAAATAAAAAACTGCTACTGTGAGACGAACGCTTCAACCTGGAAGAACAAAATTTGGTGAGCCAAGTGGGATTGGTGTACTAATCATTACCCCCAAGTATCATCAAGATTGGGAGAAAAAATATTTGCTGGTATTTCGGAAACTCATTATTTCTTAGAAGCTTGGCAACCCCTCTCAATGAAAGTGCTTTTCCATAGTCTGTGCCTAGGGCTACTTGAAGAGGAAATCAACCATACGGACAAAAGTGAGAACTCCATAATTTTGTCAAGTTTCAAAGAGCTACTACAAACCATGTTGGATTTAGAGTTCCAAATTCATCTATCTATATAGGATAGAACAGAGTGAAACCTAAAAATAAAAACTGCTACTGTAAACGAACGCTTCAACCTAGAAGAACAAAATTTGGTGAGCCAAGTGGGATTTCTGTTCTTGTCATTACCACCACGTATCATCAAGATTGGGTGAAAAAAAATTTGCTGGTATTTCGGAAACTCGTAATTTCTTGGAAGCTTGGCAACTCCTTTCAATGAAAGTGCTTTTCCACAGTCTCTGCTGAGGGGGACTTGATGAGGAAACAAATCATAGAGAAAAAACTCAGAACTACTTTTTTTTGTCAAGTTTCAAAGCGCTACTACAAACCATGCTGGATTTAGAGTTCCAAATTCAGCTCTCAATATAGGAGAGAACAGAAGGAAACCTAAAAATATAAACTGCTACTGTAAACGAACACTTCAACATAGAAGAACACAATTTGGTGAGCCAAGTGGGATTTGTATACTGATCATTACCACTAAGTATCATCAAGATTGGGTGAAAAAATATTTGCTGGTATTTCGGAAACTCGTTATTTCTTAGAAGCTTGGGATACCCTCTCAATGGACGTGCTTTTCCACAGTTTGTGCCTAGGGGTACTTGAAGAGGAATCAAACCATAGAGACAAAACTGAGAACTCCTTTATTTTGTCAAGTTTCAAAGAGCTACTAAAAATCATGTTGGATTTAGATTTCCAAATTAATCTATCTATATAGGATAGAACAGAGTGAAACCTAAAAATAAAAACTGCTACTGTAAACGAACGCTTCAACCTAGAAGAACAAAATTTGGTGAGCCAAGTGGGAATTGTGTACTTGTCATTACCACAAAGTATCATCAAGATTGGGTGAAAAAATATTTGCTGGTATTTCGGAAACTCGTAATTTCTTGGAAGCTTGGCAACCCCTTTCAATGAAAGTGCTTTTCCACAGTTTCTGCTTAGGGCTACTTGAAGAGGAAACAAATCCTAGAAACAAAACTGAGAACTGTTTTATTTTGTCAAGTTTCAAAGAGCTCCTACAAACCATGTTGGATTTAGAGTTCCAAATTCAGCTATCTATATAGGAGAGAACAGAGGGACACCTAAAAATATAAACTGCTACGGTAAACGAACGCTTCAACCAAGAAGAACACAGTTTGGTGGGTCAAGTGGGATTTGTGTACTGATCATTACCACCAAGTATCATCAAGATGGGAGAAAAAATATTTGCTGGTATTTGGAAACTCGTTGTTTGTTAGAAGCTTGGCAACAACTCTCAATGAAAGTGCTTTCCCCACAATTTGTGCCTAGGGCTACTTCAATAGGAAAGAAACCATAGAGACAAAACTGAGACTCCTTTATTTTGTCAAGTTTCAAAGAGCTACTACAAACCATGTTGGATTTAGTGTTCCAAATTCATCTATCTATATAGGAGAGAACAGAGTGAAACCTAAAAATAAAAACTGCTACTGTAAACGAACGCTACAACCAGAAGAACACAATTCGGTGAGCCAAGGGGCATTTGTGTACTGATCATTACCACCACGTATCATCAATATTGGGTGAAAAAATATTTTGCTGCTATTTCGGAAACTCGTTATATCTTAGAAGCTTGGCAACCCCTCTCAATGAATGTGATTTTCCCCAGTCTGTGCTTAGGGTTATTTGAAGAGGAAACAAACTATAGAGAAAAAACTGAGCACTTTTATATTTTGTCAAGTTTCAAAGAGATACTACAAACCATGTTGGCTTTAGAGTTCCAAATTCATCTATCTATATAGGAGAGAACAGAGGGAAACCTAAAAATAAAAACTGCTACTGTAAACGAACGCTTCAACCAAGAAGAGCAAAATTTGGTGAGCCATGTGGGATTTGTGCACTTGTCAATACCACCAAGTATCATCAAGATTGGGTGAAAAAATATTAGCTGGTATTTCAGAAACCCGTAATTTCTCAGAAGCCTGGCAACCCCTCTCAATGAAAGAGCTTTTCCACAGTCTGTGCCTAGGGCTACTTGTGAGGAAACAAACCATACAGACAAAACTTAAAACTCCTTCATTTTGTCAAGTTTCAAAGAGCTACTACAAACCATGTTGGATTTAGAGTTCCAAATTCATCTATCTATATAAAAGAGAACAGAGTGAAACCTAAAAATAAAAACTGCTACTGTACACGAACGCTTCAACCTTGAAGAACAAAATTAGGTGAGCCAAGTGGGATTTGTGTACTTGTCATTAACACCAAGTATCATCAAGATTGGATGAAACAATGTTTGCTGGTATTTCGGAAACTCGTAATTTCTTAGAAGCTTGGCAACTCCTTTCAATGAAAGTGCTTTTCCACAGTCTCTGCTTAGGGCTACTTGAAGAGGAAACAAATCATAGAGACAAAACTGAGAACTACTTTTTTTTGTCAAGTTTCAAAGCGCTACCACAAACCATGCTGGATTTAGAGTTCCAAAATCATCTGTCTATATAGGAGAGAACAGAGGGACACCTAAAATATAAACTGCTACTGTAAACGAACGCTTCAACCTAGAAGAACACAATTTGGTGAGTGAAGTAAGATTTGTGTAATGATCAATACCACCAAGTGTCATCAAGATTGGGTGAAAAAATATTTGCTGGTATTTTGGAAACTCGTTATTTCTTAGAAGCTTTGAAAACCCACTCAATGAAAGTGCTTTTCCACAGTCTGTGCCTAGGGCTACTTGAAGAGGAAACAAAACATAGAGACAAAACTGATAACTACTTTTTTTTGTCAAGTTTCAAAGCGCTACTACAAACCATGTTGGATTTAGAGTTCCAAATCCATGCATCCATATGGGAGAGAACAGAGTGAAACCTAAAAATAAAAACTTCTACAGTAAACGAACGCTTCAACCTACAAGAACAAAATTTGATGAGCCAAGTGGGATTTGTGTACTTGTCATTACCACCACGTATCGTCAATATGGGTTACAAAGTATTTTCTGGTATTTCGGAAACTCGTAATTTCTTGGAAGCTTGGCAACTCCTTTCAATGAAAGTGCTTTTCCACAGTCTCTGCTTAGGGCTAATTGAAGAGGAAACAAATCATAGAGACAAAACTGAGAACTACTTTTTTTGTCAAGTTTCAAAGCACTACTACAAACCATGCTGGATTTAGAGTTCCAAATTCATCTATCTATATAGGATAGAACAGAGTGAAACCTAAAAATAAAAACTGCTACTGCAGACGAAAGATTCAACATAGAAGAATAAAATTTGGTGAGCCAAGTGTGATTTGTGTAATTGTCATTACCACAAAGAATCATCAAGATTGGGTGAAAAAATATTTGCTGGTATTTCGGAAACTCGTAATTTCTTGGAATCTTGGCAACCCCTTTCAATGAAAGTGCTTTTCCACAGTCTCTGCTTAGGGCTACTTGAAGAGGAAACGAACCATACGGACAAAAGTGAGAACTCCATAATTTTGTCAAGTTTCAAAGAGCTACTACAAACCATGTTGGATTTAGAGTTCCAAATTCATCTATCTATATAGGATAGAACAGAGTGAAACCTAAAAATAAAAACTGCTACTGTAAACGAACGCTTCAACCTAGAAGAACAAAATGTGGTGAGCCAAGTGGGATTTCTGTTCTTGTCATTACCACCACGTATCATCAAGATTGGGTGAAAAAGAATTTGCTGGTATTTCGGAAACTCATAATTTCTTGGAAGCTTGGCAACTCCTTTCAATGAAAGTGCTTTTCCACAGTCTCTGCTGAGGGGGACTTGATGAGGAAACAAATCATAGAGAAAAATCTCAGAACTACTTTTTTTTGTCAAGTTTCAAAACGCTACTACAAACCATGCTTGATTTAGAGTTCCAAATTCAGCTCTCAATATAGGAGAGAACAGAAGGAAACCTACAAATATAAACTGCTACTGTAAACGAACACTTCAACATAGAAGAACACAATTTGGTGAGCCAAGTGGGATTTGTATACTGATCATTACCACCAAGTATCATCAAGATTGGGTGAAAAAATATTTGCTGGTATTTCGGAAACTCGTTATTTCTTAGAAGCTTGGGATACCCTCTCAATGGACGTGCTTTTCCACAGTCTGTGCCTAGGGCTACTTGAAGAGGAATCAAACCATAGAGACAAAACTGAGAACTCCTTTATTTTGTCAAGTTTCAAAGAGCTACTAAAAATCATGTTGGATTTAGAGTTCCAAATTCATCTATCTATATAGGATAGAACAGAGTGAAACCTAAAAATAAAAACTGCTACTGTAAACGAACGCTTCAACCTAGAAGAACAAAATTTGGTGAGCCAAGTGGGATTTGTGTACTTGTCATTACCACAAAGTATCATCAAGATTGGGTGAAAAAATATTTGCTGGTATTTCGGAAACTCGTAATTTCTTGGAAGCTTGGAAACCCCTTTCAATGAAAGTGCTTTTCCACAGTTTCTGCTTAGGGCTACTTGAAGAGGAAACAAATCCTAGAAACAAAACGGAGAACTGTTTTATTTTGTCAAGTTTCAAAGAGCTCCTACAAACCATGTTGGATTTAGAGTTCCAAATTCATCTATCTATATAGGAGAAAACAGAGAGACACCTAAAAATACAAACTGCTACTGTAAACGAACGCTTCAACATAGAAGAACAAAATTTGGTGAGTCAAGTGAGATTTGTGTACTGATCATTACCACCAAGTATCATCCAAGATTGGGTGAAAAAATATTTGCTGGTATTTTGCAAACACTTTATTACTTAGAAGTTTGGCAACACCTCTAAATGAAAGTGCTTTTCAACAGTGTATGCCTAGGGCTACTTGAAGGGGAAACAAACCATTGAGACAAAACTGAGAACTCTTTTATTTTATGAAGTTTCAAAGAGGTACTACAAACCATGTTGGATTTAGAGTTCCAAATTCATCTATCTATATCGGAGAGAACAGAGTAAAACCTAAAAATAAAAACTGCTACTGTAAACGAACGCTTCAACCTAGAAGAACAAAATTTGGTGAGCCAAGTGGGATTTGTGTACTTGTCATTAACACCAAGTATCATCAAGATTGGGTGAAACAATATTTGCTGGTATTTCGGAAACTCATAATTTCTTGGAAGCTTGGCAACCCCTTTCAATGAAAGTGCTTTTCCACAGTCTTTGCTTAGGGCTTCTTGAAGAGGAAACAAATCATAGAGACAAAACTGAGAACTCCTTTATTTTCTCAAGTTTCAAGGGGCTACTACAAACCATGTTGGATTTAGAGTTCCAAATTTATCTATCTATATAGGAGAGAACAGAGGGACACCTAAAAATATAAACTGCTACTGTAAACGAACGCTTCAACCTAGAAGAACCAAATTTGGTGAGTCAAGTGGGATTTGTGTACTGATCATTACCACCAAGTATACTCAATATTGGGTGAAAAAATATTTGCTGGTATTTCGAAACTCATTATTTCTTTAAAGCTTGGCAAACCCTCTCAATAAAAGTGCATTTCCACAGTCTGTGCCTAGGGCTACTTGAAAAAGAAACAAAATATAGAGACAAAACGGAGAACTATTTTATTTTGTCAAGTTTCAAAGAGATACTACGAACGATGTTGGATTAATAGTTCCAAATTCATCTATCTATATAGGAGAGAACAAAGTGAAACATAAAAATAAAAACTGCTACTCTAAACTAACGCTTCAACCTAGAAGAACAAAATTTGGTGAGCCAAGTGGGATTTGTGTACTTGTCATTATCACCACGTATCATCAAGATTGGGTGAAAAAGTATTTGCTGGTATTTCGGAAACTCGTAATTTCTTGGAAGCTTGGGAACTCCTTTCAATGAAAGTGCTTTTCCACAGTCTCTGCTTAGGGCTACCTGAAGAGGAAACAAATCATAGACACAAAACTGAGAACTACTTTTTTTGTCAAGTTTCAAAGCGCTACTACAAACCATGCTTGATTTGGAGTTCCAAATTCACCTATCTATATAGGAGAGAACAGAGGGACACCTAAAAATATAAACTGCTACGGTAAACGAACGCTTCAACCAAGAAGAACACAGTTTGGTGAGTCAAGTGGGATTTATGTACTGATCATTACCACCAAGTATCATCAAGATGGGTGAAAAAATATTTGCTGGTATTTTGGAAACTCGTTGTTTGTTAGAAGCTTGGCAACAACTCTCAATGAAAGTGCTTTTCCACAATTTGTGCCTAGGGCTACTTCAATAGGAAAGAAACTATAGAGACAAAACTGAGACTCCTTTATTTTGTCAAGTTTCAAAGAGCTACTACAAACCATGTTGGATTTAGTGTTCCAAATTCATCTATCTATATAGGAGAGAACAGAGTGAAACCTAAAAATAAAAACTGCTATTGTAAACGAACGCTACAACCTAGAAGAACACAATTCGGTGAGAAAAGGGGCATTTGTGTACTGATCATTACCACCACGTATCATCAATATTGGGTGAAAAAATATTTGCTGCTATTTCGGAAACTCGTTATATCTTAGAAGCTTGGCAACCCCTCTCAATGAATGTGCTTTTCCCCAGTCTGTGCCTAGGGTTATTTGAAGAGGAAACAAACTATAGAGACAAAACTGAGCACTTTTATATTTTGTCAAGTTTCAAAGAGATACTACAAACCATGTTGGATTTAGAGTTCCAAATTCATCTATCTATATAGGAGAGAACAGAGGGAAACCTAAAAATAAAAACTGCACTTGTAAACGAACGCTTCAAACTTGAAGAGAAAAATTTGGTGAGCCAAGTGGGATTTGTGTATTTGTAATTACCACCAAGTATCATCAAGATGGGGTGAAAAAATATTTGCCGGTATTTCGGCTACCCGTAATTTTTTGGAGCTTGGCAAACCCTTTCAATGAAAGTGCTTTTCCCCAGTTTCTGCTCAGGGCTACTTGAAGAAGAAACAAGTCATAGAGACAAAACTGAGAACTCCTTTATTTTGTCAAGTTTCAAAGAGCTACTACAAACCATGTTGGATTTAGAGTTCCAAATTCATCTATCTATATAGGAGCGAACAGAGGGAAACCTAAAAATAAAAACTGCTACTGTAAACGAATGCTTCAACCTAGAAGAACAAAATTTGGTGAGCCAAGTGTGATTTGTGTACTGATCATTACCTCCAAGTATCATCAAGATTGGGTGAAAAATATTTGCTGGTATTTCGGAAACTCCTTATTTCTTAGAAGCTTGGCAACCCCTTTCAATGAAAGTGCTGTTCTACAGTTTGTGCCTAGGGCTACTTGGAGAGAACAAACCATAGTGACAAAACTGAGAACTCCTTTATTTTGTTAAGTTTCAAAGAGCTACTACAAACCATATTGGATGTAGAGTTCCAAATTCATCTGTCTATATGGGAAAGAACAGAGTGAAACCTAAAAATAAAAACTGCTTCTATAAACGAACGCTTCAACCTAGAAGAACACAATTTGGTGAGCCAAGTGGCATTTGTGTACTGATCATTACCACCGCGTATCATGAAGATTGGGTGAAAAAATATTTGCTGGTATTTCGGAAACTCGTTATTTCTTAGAAGCTTGGCAACCCCTCTCAATGAATGTGCTTTTCCCCAGTCTGTGCCTAGGGCTATTTGAAGAGGAAACAAAGGATAGAGACAAAATTGAGAACTTTTTTCTTTTGTCAAGTTTCAAAGAGCTACTACAAACCATGTTGGATTTAGAGTTCCAAATTCATCTATCTATATAGGAGAGAACAGAGGGAAACCTAACAATATAAACTTCTACTGTAAACTAACGCTTCAACATAGAAGAACATAATTTGGTGAGTCAAGTGGGATTTGTGTACTAATCATTACCACCAAGTATCATCAAGATTGGGTGAAAAAATATTTGCTGGTATTTTGGAAACTCGATATTTCTTAGAAGCTTGGCAACCCCTCTCAAAAAATGTGCTTTTCCACAGTCTTTGCTTAGGGCTACTTGAAGAAGAAACAAACAATGGGGACAAAACTGAGAACTCTTTTATTTTGTCACGTTTGAAAGAGCTACTACAAACCATGTTGGATTTAGAGTTCCAAATTCATCTATCTATATAGGACAGATCAGAGTGAAACGTAAAAATAAAAACTGCTACTGTAAACGAACGCTTCAATTTAGAAGAACAAAATTTGGTGAGCCAAGTGGGATTTGTGTACTTGTTATTACCACCAAGTATCATCAAGATTGGGTGAAAAAATATTTGCTGGTATTTCGTAAACTCGAAATTTCTTGGAAGCTTGGCAACCCCTTTCAATGAAAGTGCTTTTCCACAGTCTCTGCTTAGGGCTACTTGAAGAGGAAACAAATCGTAGAGACAAAACTGAGAACTCCATTATGTTGTCAAGTTTCAAAGAGCTACTACAAACGAAGTTGGATTTAGAGTTCCAAATTCATCTATCTATATAGGAGAGAACAGAGGGACACCTAAAAATATAAACTGCTACTGTAAACGAACGCTTCAACCTAAAAGAACAAAATATGGTGAGTCAAGTGGGATTTGTGTACTGATCATTATCACCAAGTATCATCAAGATTGGGTGAAAAAATATTTGCTGGTATTTTGGAAACTCGTTATTTTTTAGAAGCTTGGCAACCCCTCTCAATGAAAGTGCTTTTCCACAGTCTGTGCCTAGGGCTACTTGAAGAGGAAACAAACCATAGAGACAAAACTGAGAACTCCTTTATTTTGTCAAGTTTCAAAGAGCTACTACAAACCATTTTGGATTTAGAGTTCCAAATTCATCTATCTATATAGAAGAGAACAGAGTGAAACGTAAATAAAAAACTGCTACTGTGAGACGAACGCTTCAACCTGGAAGAACAAAATTTGGTGAGCCAAGTGGGATTGGTGTACTAATCATTACCCCCAAGTATCATCAAGATTGGGAGAAAAAATATTTGCTGGTATTTCGGAAACTCATTATTTCTTAGAAGCTTGGCAACCCCTCTCAATGAAAGTGCTTTTCCACAGTCTGTGCCTAGGGCTACTTGAAGAGGAAACGAACCATACGGACAAAAGTGAGAACTCCATAATTTTGTCAAGTTTCAAAGAGCTACTACAAACCATGTTGGATTTAGAGTTCAAAATTCATCTATCTATATAGGATAGAACAGAGTGAAACCTAAAAATAAAAACTGCTACTGTAAACGAACGCTTCAACCTAGAAGAACAAAATTTGGTGAGCCAAGTGGGACTTCTGTTCTTGTCATTACCACCACGTATCATCAAGGTTGGGTGAAAAAGAATTTGCTGGTATTTCGGAAACTCGTAATTTCTTGGAAGCTTGGCAACTCCTTTCAATGAAAGTGCTTTTCCACAGTCTCTGCTGAGGGGGACTTGATGAGGAAACAAATCATAGAGAAAAAACTCAGAACTAATTTTTTTTGTCAAGTTTCAAAGCGCTACTACAAACCATGCTGGATTTAGAGTTCCAAATTCAGCTCTCAATATAGGAGAGAACAGAAGGAAACCTACAAATATAAACTGCTACTCTAAACGAACACTTCAACATAGAAGAACACAATTTGGTGAGCCAAGTGGGATTTGTATACTGATTATTACCACTAAGTATCATCAAGATTGGGTGAAAAAATATTTGCTGGTATTTCGGAAACTCGTTATTTCTTAGAAGCTTGGGATACCCTCTCAATGGACGTGCTTTTCCACAGTTTGTGCCTAGGGCTACTTGAAGAGGAATCAAACCATAGAGACAAAACTGAGAACTCCTTTATTTTGTCAAGTTTCAAAGAGCTACTAAAAATCATGTTGGATTTAGAGTTCCAAATTAATCTATCTATATAGGATAGAACAGAGTGAAACCTAAAAATAAAAACTGCTACTGTAAACGAACGCTTCAACCTAGAAGAACAAAATTTGGTGAGCCAAGTGGGATTTGTGTACTTGTCATTACCACAAAGTATCATCAAGATTGGGTGAAAAAATATTTGCTGGTATTTCGGAAACTCGTAATTTCTTGGAAGCTTGGCAACCCCTTTAAATGAAAGTGCTTTTCCACAGTTTCTGCTTAGGGCTACTTGAAGAGGAAACAAATCCTAGAAACAAAACTTAGAACTGTTTTATTTTGTCAAGTTTCAAAGAGCTCCTACAAACCATATTGGATTTAGAGTTCCAAATTCATCTATCTATATAGGAGAAAACAGAGAGACACCTAAAAATACAAACTGCTACTGTAAACGAACGCTTCAACATAGAAGAACAAAATTTGGTGAGTCAAGTGAGATTTGTGTACTGATCATTACCACCAAGTATCATCCAAGATTGGGTGAAAAAATATTTGCTGGTATTTTGCAAACTCTTTATTACTTAGAAGTTTGGCAACACCTCTAAATGAAAGTGCTTTTCAACAGTCTGTGCCTAGGGCTACTTGAAGAGTAAACAAACCATTGAGACAAAACTGAGAACTCCTTTATTTTATGAAGTTTCAAAGAGGTACTACAAACCATGTTGGATTTAGAGTTCCAAATTCATCTATCTATATCGGAAAGAACAGAGTAAAACCTAAAAATAAAAACTGCTACTGTAAACGAACGCTTCAACCTAGAAGAACAAAATTTGGTGAGCCTAGTGGGATTTGTGTACTTGTCGTTAACACCAAGTATCATCAAGATTGGGTGAAACAATATTTGCTGGTATTTCGGAAACTCATAATTTCTTGGAAGCTTGGCAACCCCTTTCAATGAAAGTGCTTTTCCACAGTCTTTGCTTAGGGCTTCTTGAAGAGGAAACAAATCATAGAGACAAAACTGAGAACTCCTTTATTTTCTCAAGTTTCAAGGAGCTACTACAAACCATGTTGGATTTAGAGTTCCATATTTATCTATCTATATAGGAGAGAACAGAGGGACACCTAAAAATATCAACTGCTACTGTAAACGAACGCTTCAACCTAGAAGAACCAAATTTGGTGAGTCAAGTGGGATTTGTGTACTGATCATTACCACCAAGTATACTCAATATTGGGTGAAAAAATATTTGCTGGTATTTCGAAACTCATTATTTCTTTAAAGCTTGGCAAACCCTCTCAATGAAAGTGCATTTCCACAGTCTGTGCCTAGGGCTACTTGAAAAAGAAACAAAATATAGAGACAAAACGGAGAACTATTTTATTTTGTCAAGTTTCAAAGAGATACTACAAACCATGTTGGATTAATAGTTCCAAATTCATCTATCTATATAGGAGAGAACAAAGTGAAACCTAAAAATAAAAACTGCTACTCTAAACGAACGCTTCAACCTAGAAGAACAAAATTTGGTGAGCCAAGTGGGATTTGTGTACTTGTCATTATCACCACGTATCATCAAGATTGGGTGAAAAAGTATTTGCTGGTATTTCGGAAACTCGTAATTTCTTGGAATCTTGGGAACTCCTTTCAATGAAAGTGCTTTTCCACAGTCTCTGCTTAGGGCTACTTGAAGAGGAAACAAATCATAGACACAAAACTGAGAACTACTTTTTTTGTCAAGTTTCAAAGCGCTACTACAAACCATGCTGGATTTGGAGTTCCAAATTCAGCTATCTATATAGGAGAGAACAGAGGGACACCTAAAAATATAAACTGCTACGGTAAACGAACGCTTCAACCAAGAAGAACACAGTTTGGTGAGTCAAGTGGTATTTGTGTACTGATCATTACCACCAAGTATCATCAAGATGGGTGAAAAAATATTTGCTGGTATTTTGGAAACTCGTTGTTTGTTAGAAGCTTGGCAACAACTCTCAATGAAAGTGCTTTTCCACAATTTGTGCCTAGGGCTACTTCAACAGGAAAGAAACCATAGAGACAAAACTGAGACTCCTTTATTTTGTCAAGTTTCAAAGAGCTACTACAAACCATGTTGGATTTAGTGTTCCAAATTCATCTATCTATATAGGAGAGAACAGAGGGAAACCTAAAAATAAAAACTGCTACTGTAAACGAACGCTACAACCAGAAGAACACAATTCGGTGAGCCAAGGGGCATTTGTGTACTGATCATTACCACCAGGTATCATCAATATTGGGTGAAAAAATATTTGCTGCTATTTCGGAAACTCGTTATATCTTAGAAGCTTGGCAACCCCTCTCAATGAATGTGCTTTTCCCCAGTCTGTGCCTAGGGTTATTTGAAGAGGAAACAAACTATAGAGACAAAACTGAGCACTTTTATATTTTGTCAAGTTTCAAAGAGATACTACAAACCATGTTGGATTTAGAGTTCCAAATTCATCTATCTATATAGGAGAGAACAGAGGGAAACCTAAAAATAAAAACTGCTACTGCAAACGAACGCTTCAACCAAGAAGAGCAAAATTTGGTGAGCCAAGTGGGATTTGTGCACTTGTCAATACCACAAAGTATCATCAAGATTGGGTGAAAAAATATTAGCTGGTATTTCAGAAACCCGTAATTTCTCAGAAGCCTGGCAACCCCTCTCAATGAAAGTGCTTTTCCACAGTCTGTGCCTAGGGCTGCTTGAAGAGGAAACAAACCATACAGACAAAACTTAAAACTCCTTCATTTTGTCAAGTTTCAAAGAGCTACTACAAACCATGTTGGATTTAGAGTTCCAAATTCATCTATCTATATAAAAGAGAACAGAGTGAAACCTAAAAATAAAAACTGCTACTGTACACGAACGCTTCAACCTCGAAGAACAAAATTAGGTGAGCCAAGTGGGATTTGTGTACTTGTCATTAACACCAAGTATCATCAAGATTGGATGAAACAATGTTTGCTGGTATTTCGGAAACTCGTAATTTCTTAGAAGCTTGGCAACTCCTTTCAATGAAAGTGCTTTTCCACAGTCTCTGCTTAGGGTTACTTGAAGAGGAAACAAATCATAGAGACAAAACTGAGAACTACTTTTTTTTGTCAAGTTTCAAAGCGCTACCACAAACCATGCTGGATTTAGAGTTCCAAAATCATCTGTCTATATAGGAGAGAACAGAGGGACACCTAAAATATAAACTGCTACTGTAAACGAACGCTTCAACCTAGAAGAACACAATTTGGTGAGTGAAGTAAGATTTGTGTAATGATCAATACCACCAAGTGTCATCAAGATTGGGTGAAAAAAATATTTGCTGGTATTTTGGAAACTCGTTATTTCTTAGAAGCTTTGAAAACCCACTCAATGAAAGTGCTTTTCCACAGTCTGTGCCTAGGGCTACTTGAAGAGGAAACAAATCATAGAGACAAAACTGATAACTACTTTTTTTTGTCAAGTTTCAAAGCGCTACTACAAACCATGTTGGATTTAGAGTTCCAAATCCATCCATCCATATGGGAGAGAACAGAGTGAAACCTAAAAATAAAAACTGCTACAGTAAACGAACGCTTCAACCTAGAAGAACAAAATTTGGTGAGCCAAGTGGGATTTGTGTACTTGTCATTACCACCACGTATCGTCAAGTTGGGTTACAAAGTATTTTCTGGTATTTCGGAAACTCGTAATTTCTTGGAAGCTTGGCAACTCCTTTCAATGAAAGTGCTTTTCCACAGTCTCTGCTTAGGGCTAATTGAAGAGGAAACAAATCATAGAGACAAAACTGAGAACTACTTTTTTTGTCAAGTTTCAAAGCGCTACTACAAACCATGCTGGATTTAGAGTTCCAAATTCATCTATCTATATAGGATAGAACAGAGTGAAACCTAAAATAAAAACTGCTACTGCAGACGAAAGATTCAACATAGAAGAATAAAATTTGGTGAGCCAAGTGTGATTTGTGTAATTGTCATTACCACAAAGAATCATCAAGATTGGGTGAAAAAATATTTGCTGGTATTTCGGAAACTCGTAATTTCTTGGAATCTTGGCAACCCCTTTCAATGAAAGTGCTTTTCCACAGTCTCTGCTTAGGGCTACTTGAAGAGGAATCAAATCATAGACACAAAACTGAGAACTCCTTTATTTTGTCAAGTTTCAAAGAGCTACTACAAACCATGTTGGATTTACAGTTCCAAATTCATCTATCTATATAGAAGAAAACAGAGTGAAACCTAAATATAAAAACTACTACTGTAGACGAACGCTTCAACCTAGAAGAACAAAATTTGGTGAGCCAAGTGAAACTGGTGTACTGATCATTACCCCCAAGTATCATCAAGATTGGGTGAAAAAATATTTGCTGGTATTTTGGAAACTCGTTATTTCTTAGAAGCTTGGAAACCCCTCTCAATGAAAGTGCCTTTCCTATGTCTCTGCCCAGGGCTACTTGAAGAGGAAACAAACCATACGGACAAAACAGAGAACTGCTTTATTTTGTCATGTTTCAAACAGGTAATACAAACCATTTGGAATTAGAGTTCCAAACTCATCTATGTATGTAGGAGAGAACACCTAAAAATATAAACTGCTACTGTAAACTAACGCTTCAACCTAGAAGAACAAAATTTGGTGAGTCAAGTGGGATTTGTGTACCAATCATTACCACCAAGTATCAAAAAGATTGGGTGAAAAAATATATGCTGGTATTTCGGAAACTCGTTATTTCTTAGAAGCTTGGCAACCCCTTTCAATGAAAGTGCTTTTCCACAGTTAGTAACTAAGGCTACTTCAAGAGGAAAGAAAACATAGATACAAAACTGAGAACTCCTTTATTTTGTCAAGATTCAAAGAGCTACTACAAACCATGTTGGATTTAGAGTTCCAAATTCATCTATCTATATAGGAGAGAACAGAGTGAAACATAAAAATAAAAATGCTACTGTAAACGAACGCTTCAACCTAGAAGAACACAATTTGGTGAGCCAAGTGGCATTTGTGTACTGAACATTACTACCACGTATCATCAAGATTGGGTGAAAAAATATTTGCTGGTATATCGGATACTCGTAATTTCTTGGAAGCTTGGCAACCCCTTTCAATGAAACTGCTTTTCCATAGTCTCTGCTTAGGGCTACTTGAAGAGGAAACAAATCATAGAGACAAAACTGAGAACTCCTTTAGTTTGTCAAGTTTCAAATAGCTACTACAAACCATGTTGGATTTAGAGTTCCAAATTCATCTATCTATATAGGAGAGAACAGAAGGAAACCTAAAAATATAAACTGCTACTGTAAAAGAACGCTTCAACCCAGAAGAACAAAATTTGGTGAGTCAAGTGGGATTTGTGTATCGATCATTACCACCAAGTATCATCAAGATTGTGTGAAAAAATATTTGCTGGCATTTCGGAAACTCGTTATTTCTTGGAAGCTTTTCAACCCCTTTCAATGAAAGTACTTTTCCACAGTCTCTGCTTAGGGCTACTTGAAGAGGAAACAAACCATAGAGACAAAACTGAGAACTACTTTTTTTTCTGTCAAGTTTCAAAGAGCGAATACAAACCATGTTGGATTTAGAGTTCAAAATTCATCTATCTATATAGTAGAGAACAGAGGGAAACCTAAATATAAAAACGACTACTGTAGATGAACGCTTCAACCTAGAAGAACAAAATTTGGTGAGGCAAGTGGGATTTGTGTACTGATCATTACCACCAAGTATCATCAAGATTGGGTGAAAAAATATTTGCTGGTATTTCGGAAACTCGTTATTTCTTAGAATCTTATCAACCCCTCTCAATGAAAGTGCTTTTCCCAGTCTGTGCCTAGGGCTACTTGAAGAGGAAACAAACCGTTGAGACAAAACTGAGAAGTACTTTATTTTGTCAAGTTTCAAAGAGCTACTGCAAACCATGTTGGATTTAGAGTTCCAAATTCATCTATCTATATAAGAGAGAACAGAGTGAAACCTAAATATAACAACTTCTACTGTAGACGAACCCTTAAACCTAGAGGAACAAAATTTGGTGAGCCAAGTGGGATTTTTGTACTGATCATTACCACCAAGTATCATCAATATTGGGTGAGAAAATATTTGCTGCTCTTTCGGAAACTCGTTATTTCTTAGAAGCCTCAACACCCCTCTCAATGAAAGTGCTTTTCCACAGTTTGTGTCTAGGGCTACATGAAGAGGAAACAAACCATGGAGACAAAACTGAAAACTCCTTTATTTTGTCAAGTTTCAAAGAGCTACTACAAACCATGTTGGATTTAGAGTTCCAAATTCATCTATCTATATAGGAGAGAACCGAGAAAAACCTAAATATAAAAAATGCTACTGTAGACGAACGCTTCAACCTAGAAGAACAAAATTTGGTGAGCCAAGTGGGAATTGTGTACTGATCATTATCACCAAGTATCATCAAGATTGGGTGAAAAAATATTTGCTGGTATTTCGGAAACTCGTTATTTCGTAAAAGCTTGGAAGCCCCTCTCAATGAAAGTGCTTTTCCACAGTCTGTGCCTTGGGGAACTTGAAGAGGAAACAAACCATAGAGACAAAACTGAGAACTCCTTTATTTTGTCAAGTTTCAAAGAGCTACTACAAACCATCTTGGATTTAGAGTTCCAAATTCATCTATCTATATAGGAGAGAACAGAGGGAAACCTAAAAATATAAACTGCTACTGTAAACGAACGCTTCAACCTAGAAGAACAAAATTTGGTGAGTCAAGTGGCATTTATGTACCGATCATTGTCACCAAGTATCATCAAGATTGGGTGAAAAAAATATTTGCTGGTATTTCGGAAACTCGTTATTCCTTGGAAGCTTGGCAAACCTTTTCAATGCAAGTACTTTTCCACAGTCTGTGCCTAGGGCTATTGAAGAAAAAACAAATCATACAGACAAAACTGAGAACTACTTTATTTTGTCAACATTCAAAGAGCTACTACAAACCATGTTGGATGTAGAGTTCCAAATTCATCTATTTATATAGGGGAGAACAGAGAAAAACCTAAATATAAAAACTGCTACTGTAGACAAACGCTTTAACCTAGAAGAACAAAATTTGGTGAGCCAAGTGGGATTTGTGTACTGATCATTACCAATAAGTATCATCAAGATAGGGTGAAAAAATATTTTCTGCTATTTCGGAAACTCTTTATTTCTTAATAGCTTGGCAACCCCTCTCAATTAAAGTGCTTTTCCACAGTCTGTGCCTAGGGCTACTTGAAGAGGAAACAAACCATAGAGACAAAACTGAGAACTCCTTTATTTTGTCACGTTTCAAAGAGCTACTACAAACTATGTTGGATTTAGAGTTCCAAATTCATCTATCTATATAGGAGAGAAAAGAGAGAAACCTAAATATAAAAACTGCTACGGTAGAGGAACGCTTCCACCTAGAAGAACAAAATTTGGTGAGCCAAGTGGGATTTGTATCCTGATCATTACCACCAAGTATCATCAAGATTGGGTGAAAAAATATCTGCTGGTGTTTCGGAAACTCATTGTTTCTTAGAAGCCTGGCAACCCCTCTCAATGAAAGTGCTTTTCCACAGTCTGTACCGAGGGCTACTTGAAGAGGAAACAAACCATAGAGACAAAACTGAGAACTCCTTTATTTTGTCAAGTTTCAAAGAGCTACTACAAACTATGTTGGATTTAGAGTTCCAAATTCATCTATCTATATAGGAGAGAACAGAGGGAAACCTAAAAATATAAACTGCTACTGTAGACGAACGCTTCAACCTAGAAAAACAAAATTTGGTAAGCCAAGTGGGATTTGTGTAGTGATAATTACCACCAAGTATCATCAAAATTGGGTGAAAAAATATTTGCTGGTGTTTCGGAAACTCGTTATTTCTTAGAAGCGTGGCAACCACTCTCAATGAAAGTGCTTTCCACAGTCTGTGCCTAGGGCTACTTGAATGGAAACAAACCATAGAGACAAAACTGAGAACTCCTTTATTTTGTCAAGTTTCAAAGAGCTACTACAAACCATATTGGATTTAGATTTCCAAATTCATCTATCTATATAGGAGAGAACAGAGGGAAACCTAAATATAAAAACTGCTACTGTAGACGAACGCTTAAACCTAGAGGAACAAAATTTGGTGAGCCAAGAGGGATTTGTGTACTGATCTTTACCACCAAGTATCATCAATATTCGGTGAAAAAATATTTGCTGCTATTTCAGAAACTCGTTATTTCTTAGAAATTTGGAAGCCCCTCCCAATGAAAGTGCTTTTCCACAGTCTGTGCCTTGGGGTACTTGAAGAGGAAACAAACCATAGAGACAAAACTGAGAACTCCTTTATTTTGTCAAGTTTCAAAGAGCTACTACAAACCATCTTGGATTTAGAGTTCCAAATTCATCTATCTATATAGGAGAGAACAGAGGGAAACCTAAATATAAAAACTGCTACTGTAGACGAACGCTTAAACCTAGAGGAACAAAATTTGGTGAGCCAAGTGGGATTTGTGAACTGATCATTACCACCAAGTATCATTAAGATTGGTGAAAAAATATTGGCTTGTATTTCGGAAAATCATTATTCCCTGGAACCTTGCCAACCCCTTTCAATGCATGTGCTTTTCCACAGTCTGTGCCTAGCGCTATTGAAGAGGAAAGAATCCATACATAACTGAGAACTCCTTTATTTTGTCAAGTTTCAAAGAGCTACTACAAACCATGTTGGATTTAGAGTTCCAAATTCATCTATCTATATAGGAGAGAACAGAGGGTCACCTAAAAATAAAAACTGCTACTGTAAACGAACGCTTCAACCTAGAAGAACAAAATTTGGTGAGCCAGGTGGGATTTGTGTACTTATCATTACCACCAAGTATCATCAAGATTGGGTGAAAAAATCTTTACTGGTATTTCGGAAACTCGTTATTTCTTAGAAGCTTGGCAACACCTTTCAATGGAAGTCCTTTTTTTACAGTTTGTGCCTAGGGCTACTTGAAGAGGAAACAAACCATAGAGACAAAACTGAGAACTCCTTTATTTTGTCAAGTTTCAAAGATCTACTACAAACCATGTTGGATTTAGTGTTTTATATTCATCTATCTATATAGGAAGGAACAGAGTGAAACTAAAAATAAAAACAGCTACTGTAAACGAACGCTTCATCCTAGAAGAACAAAATTTGGTGAGCCAAGTGAGATTTGTGTACTTATCATTACCACCAAGTATCATCAAGATTGGGTGAAAAAATATTTACTTGTATTTCGGAAACTCGTTATTTCTTAGAAGCTTGGCAACACCTTTCAATGGAAGTCCTTTTTTACAGTTTGTGCCTAGGGCTACTTGAAGAGGAAACAAACCATAGAGACAAAACTGAGAACTCCTTTATTTTGTCAAGTTTCAAGAGCTACTACAAACCATGTTGGATTTAGAGTTCCAAATTCATCTATCTATATAGGAGAGAACAGAGGGAAACCTAACAATATAACTTCTACTGTAAACTAACGCTTCAACATAGAAGAACATAATTTGGTGAGTCAAGTGGGATTTGTGTACTAATCATTACCACCAAGTATCATCAAGATTGGGTGAAAAAATATTTGCTGGTATTTTGGAAACTCGATATTTCTTAGAAGCTTGGCAACCCCTCTCAAAAAATGTGCTTTTCCACAGTCTTTGCTTAGGGCTACTTGAAGAAGAAACAAACAATGGGGACAAAACTGAGAACTCTTTTATTTTGTCACGTTTGAAAGAGCTACTACAAACCATGTTGGATTTAGAGTTCCAAATTCATCTATCTATATAGGACAGATCAGAGTGAAACGTAAAATAAAAACTGCTACTGTAAACGAACGCTTCAATTTAGAAGAACAAAATTTGGTGAGCCAAGTGGGATTTGTGTACTTGTTATTACCACCAAGTATCATCAAGATTGGGTGAAAAAATATTTGCTGGTATTTCGTAAACTCGAAATTTCTTGGAAGCTTGGCAACCCCTTTCAATGAAAGTGCTTTTCCACAGTCTCTGCTTAGGGCTACTTGAAGAGGAAACAAATCGTAGAGACAAAACTGAGAACTCCATTATGTTGTCAAGTTTCAAAGAGCTACTACAAACGAAGTTGGATTTAGAGTTCCAAATTCATCTATCTATATAGGAGAGAACAGAGGGACACCTAAAAATATAAACTGCTACTGTAAACGAACGCTTCAACCTAAAAGAACAAAATATGGTGAGTCAAGTGGGATTTGTGTACTGATCATTATCACCAAGTATCATCAAGATTGGGTGAAAAAATATTTGCTGGTATTTTGGAAACTCGTTATTTGTTAGAAGCTTGGCAACCCCTCTCAATGAAAGTGCTTTTCCACAGTCTGTGCCTAGGGCTACTTGAAGAGGAAACAAACCATAGAGACAAAACTGAGAACTCCTTTATTTTGTCAAGTTTCAAAGAGCTACTACAAACCATTTTGGATTTAGAGTTCCAAATTCATCTATCTATATAGAAGAGAACAGAGTGAAACGTAAATAAAAAACTGCTACTGTGAGACGAACGCTTCACCTGGAAGAACAAAATTTGGTGAGCCAAGTGGGATTGGTGTACTAATCATTACCCCCAAGTATCATCAAGATTGGGAGAAAAAATATTTGCTGGTATTTCGGAAACTCATTATTTCTTAGAAGCTTGGCAACCCCTCTCAATGAAAGTGCTTTTCCACAGTCTGTGCCTAGGGCTACTTGAAGAGGAAACGAACCATACGGACAAAGTGAGAACTCCATAATTTTGTCAAGTTTCAAAGAGCTACTACAAACCATGTTGGATTTAGAGTTCAAAATTCATCTATCTATATAGGATAGAACAGAGTGAAACCTAAAAATAAAAACTGCTACTGTAAACGAACGCTTCAACCTAGAAGAACAAAATTTGGTGAGCCAAGTGGGACTTCTGTTCTTGTCATTACCACCACGTATCATCAAGGTTGGGTGAAAAAGAATTTGCTGGTATTTCGGAAACTCGTAATTTCTTGGAAGCTTGGCAACTCCTTTCAATGAAAGTGCTTTTCCACAGTCTCTGCTGAGGGGGACTTGATGAGGAAACAAATCATAGAGAAAAACTCAGAACTAATTTTTTTTGTCAAGTTTCAAAGCGCTACTACAAACCATGCTGGATTTAGAGTTCCAAATTCAGCTCTCAATATAGGAGAGAACAGAAGGAACCTACAAATATAAACTGCTACTCTAAACGAACACTTCAACATAGAAGAACACAATTTGGTGAGCCAAGTGGGATTTGTATACTGATTATTACCACTAAGTATCATCAAGATTGGGTGAAAAAATATTTGCTGGTATTTCGGAAACTCGTTATTTCTTAGAAGCTTGGGATACCCTCTCAATGGACGTGCTTTTCCACAGTTTGTGCCTAGGGCTACTTGAAGAGGAATCAAACCATAGAGACAAAACTGAGAACTCCTTTATTTGTCAAGTTTCAAAGAGCTACTAAAAATCATGTTGGATTTAGATTTCCAAATTAATCTATCTATATAGGATAGAACAGAGTGAACCTAAAAATAAAAACTGCTACTGTAAACGAACGCTTCAACTTGGAAGAATAAAATTTGGTGAGCCAAGTGGGATTTGTGTACTTGTCATTACCACAAAGTATCATCAAGATTGGGTGAAAAAATATTTGCTGGTATTTCGGAAACTCGTAATTTTCTTGGAAGCTTGGCAACCCCTTTAAATGAAAGTGCTTTTCCACAGTTTCCTGCTTAGGGCTACTTGAAGAGGAAACAAATCCTAGAAACAAAACTTAGAACTGTTTTATTTTGTCAAGTTTCAAAGAGCTCCTACAAACCATATTGGATTTAGAGTTCCAAATCATCTATCTATATAGGAGAAAACAGAGAGACACCTAAAAATACAAACTGCTACTGTAAACGAACGCTTCAACATAGAAGAACAAAATTTGGTGAGTCAAGTGAGATTTGTGTACTGATCATTACCACCAAGTATCATCCAAGA
Organism: Callospermophilus lateralis; assembly: GCF_048772815.1. Classification (NCBI taxonomy): domain Eukaryota; kingdom Metazoa; phylum Chordata; class Mammalia; order Rodentia; family Sciuridae; genus Callospermophilus; species Callospermophilus lateralis. The sequence goes on from NW_027515919.1 coordinate 44,321, forward strand.
TTGGGTGAAAAAATATTTGCTGGTATTTTGCAAACTCTTTATTACTTAGAAGTTTGGCAACACCTCTAAATGAAAGTGCTTTTCAACAGTCTGTGCCTAGGGCTACTTGAAGAGTAAACAAACCATTGAGACAAAACTGAGAACTCCTTTATTTTATGAAGTTTCAAAGAGGTACTACAAACCATGTTGGATTTAGAGTTCCAAATTCATCTATCTATATCGGAAAGAACAGAGTAAAACCTAAAAATAAAAACTGCTACTGTAAACGAACGCTTCAACCTAGAAGAACAAAATTTGGTGAGCTAGTGGGATTTGTGTACTTGTCGTTAACACCAGTATCATCAAGATTGGGTGAAACAATATTTGCTGGTATTTCGGAAACTCATAATTTCTTGGAAGCTTGGCAACCCCTTTCAATGAAAGTGCTTTTCCACAGTCTTTGCTTAGGGCTTCTTGAAGAGGAAACAAATCATAGTGACAAAACTGAGAACTCCTTTATTTTCTCAAGTTTCAAGGAGCTACTACAAACCATGTTGGATTTAGAGTTCCATATTATCTATCTATATAGGAGAGAACAGAGGACACCTAAAAATATCAACTGCTACTGTAAACGAACGCTTCAACCTAGAAGAACCAAATTTGGTGAGTCAAGTGGGATTTGTGTACTGATCATTACCACCAAGTATACTCAATATTGGGTGAAAAAATATTTGCTGGTATTTTCGAAACTCATTATTTCTTTAAAGCTTGGAAATCCCTCTCAATGAAAGTGCATTTCCACAGTCTGTGCCTAGGGCTACTTGAAAAAGAAACAAAATATAGAGACAAAACGGAGAACTATTTTATTTTGTCAAGTTTCAAAGAGATACTACAAACCATGTTGGATTAATAGTTCCAAATTCATCTATCTATATAGGAGAGAACAAAGTGAAACCTAAAAATAAAAACTGCTACTCTAAACGAACGCTTCAACCTAGAAGAACAAAATTTGGTGAGCCAAGTGGGATTTGTGTACTTGTCATTATCACCACGTATCATCAAGATTGGGTGAAAAAGTATTTGCTGGTATTTCGGAAACTCGTAATTTCTTGGAATCTTGGGAACTCCTTTCAATGAAAGTGCTTTTCCACAGTCTCTGCTTAGGGCTACTTGAAGAGGAAACAAATCATAGACACAAAACTGAGAACTACTTTTTTTGTCAAGTTTCAAAGCGCTACTACAAACCATGCTGGATTTGGAGTTCCAAATTCAGCTATCTATATAGGAGAGAACAGAGGGACACCTAAAAATATAAACTGCTACGGTAAACGAACGCTTCAACCAGAAGAACACAGTTTGGTGAGTCAAGTGGTATTTGTGTACTGATCATTACCACCAAGTATCATCAAGATGGGTGAAAAAATATTGCTGGTATTTTGGAAACTCAGTTGTTTGTTAGAAGCTTGGCAACAACTCTCAATGAAAGTGCTTTTCCACAATTTGTGCCTAGGGCTACTTCAACAGGAAAGAAACCATAGAGACAAAACTGAGACTCCTTTATTTTGTCAAGTTTCAAAGAGCTACTACAAACCATGTTGGATTTAGTGTTCCAAATTCATCTATCTATATAGGAGAGAACAGAGGGGAACCTAAAAATAAAAACTGCTACTGTAAACGAACGCTACAACCAGAAGAACACAATTCGGTGAGCCAAGGGGCATTTGTGTACTGATCATTACCACCAGGTATCATCAATATTGGGTGAAAATATTTGCTGCTATTTCGGAAACTCGTTATATCTTAGAAGCTTGGCAACCCCTCTCAATGAATGTGCTTTTCCCCAGTCTGTGCCTAGGGTATTTGAAGAGGAAACAAACTATAGAGACAAAACTGAGCACTTTTAATATTTTGTCTTTTGTCAAGTTTCAAAGAGATACTACAAACCATGTTGGATTTAGAGTTCCAAATTCATCTATCTATATAGGAGAGAACAGAGGGAAACCTAAAAATAAAAACTGCTACTGCAAACGAACGCTTCAACCAAGAAGAGCAAAATTTGGTGAGCCAAGTGGGATTTGTGCACTTGTCAATACCACCAAGTATCATCAAGATTGGGTGAAAAAATATTAGCTGGTATTTCAGAAACCCGTAATTTCTCAGAAGCCTGGCAACCCCTCTCAATGAAAGTGCTTTTCCACAGTCTGTGCCTAGGGCTGCTTGAAGAGGAAACAAACCATACAGACAAAACTTAAAACTCCTTCATTTTGTCAAGTTTCAAAGAGCTACTACAAACCATGTTGGATTTAGAGTTCCAAATTCATCTATCTATATAAAAGAGAACAGAGTGAAACCTAAAAATAAAAACTGCTACTGTACACGAACGCTTCAACCTCGAAGAACAAAATTAGGTGAGCCAAGTGGGATTTGTGTACTTGTCATTAACACCAAGTATCATCAAGATTGGATGAAACAATGTTTGCTGGTATTTCGGAAACTCGTAATTTCTTAGAAGCTTGGCAACTCCTTTCAATGAAAGTGCTTTTCCACAGTCTCTGCTTAGGGTTACTTGAAGAGGAAACAAATCATAGAGACAAAACTGAGAACTACTTTTTTTTGTCAAGTTTCAAAGCGCTACCACAAACCATGCTGGATTTAGAGTTCCAAAATCATCTGTCTATATAGGAGAGAACAGAGGGACACCTAAAATATAAACTGCTACTGTAAACGACGCTTCAACCTAGAAGAACACAATTTGGTGAGTGAAGTAAGATTTGTGTAATGATCAAAACCACCAAGTGTCATCAAGATTGGGTGAAAAAAATATTTGCTGGTATTTTGGAAACTCGTTATTTCTTAGAAGCTTTGAAAACCCACTCAATGAAAGTGCTTTTCCACAGTCTGTGCCTAGGGCTACTTGAAGAGGAAACAAATCATAGAGACAAAACTGATAACTACTTTTTTTTGTCAAGTTTCAAAGCGCTACTACAAACCATGTTGGATTTAGAGTTCCAAATCCATCCATCCATATGGGAGAGAACAGAGTGAAACCTAAAAATAAAAACTGCTACAGTAAACGAACGCTTCAACCTAGAAGAACAAAATTTGGTGAGCCAAGTGGGATTTGTGTACTTGTCATTACCACCACGTATCGTCAAGTTGGGTTACAAAGTATTTTCTGGTATTTCGGAAACTCGTAATTTCTTGGAAGCTTGGCAACTCCTTTCAATGAAAGTGCTTTTCCACAGTCTCTGCTTAGGGCTAATTGAAGAGGAAACAAATCATAGAGACAAAACTGAGAACTACTTTTTTTGTCAAGTTTCAAAGCGCTACTACAAACCATGCTGGATTTAGAGTTCCAAAATTCATCTATCTATATAGGATAGAACAGAGTGAAACCTAAAAATAAAAACTGCTACTGCAGACGAAAGATTCAACATAGAAGAATAAAATTTGGTGAGCCAAGTGTGATTTGTGTAATTGTCATTACCACAAAGAATCATCAAGATTGGGTGAAAAAATATTTGCTGGTATTTCGGAAACTCATAATTTCTTGGAATCTTGGCAACCCCTTTCAATGAAAGTGCTTTTCCACAGTCTCTGCTTAGGGCTACTTGAAGAGGAATCAAATCATAGACACAAAACTGAGAACTCCTTTATTTTGTCAAGTTTCAAAGAGCTACTACAAACCATGTTGGATTTACAGTTCCAAATTCATCTATCTATATAGAAGAAAACAGAGTGAAACCTAAATATAAAAACTACTACTGTAGACGAACGCTTCAACCTAGAAGAACAAAATTTGGTGAGCCAAGTGAAACTGGTGTACTGATCATTACCCCCAAGTATCATCAAGATTGGGTGAAAAAATATTTGCTGGTATTTCGGAAACTCGTTATTTCTTAGAAGCTTGGAAACCCCTCTCAATGAAAGTGCCTTTCCTATGTCTCTGCCCAGGGCTACTTGAAGAGGAAACAAACCATACGGACAAAACAGAGAACTGCTTTATTTTGTCATGTTTCAAACAGGTAATACAAACCATGTTGGATTTAGAGTTCCAAACTCATCTATGTATGTAGGAGAGAACACCTAAAAATATAAACTGCTACTGTAAACTAACGCTTCAAACCTAGAAGAACAAAATTTGGTGAGTCAAGTGGGATTTGTGTACCAATCATTACCACCAAGTATCAAAAAGATTGGGTGAAAAAATATATGCTGGTATTTCGGAAACTCGTTATTTCTTAGAAGCTTGGCAACCCCTTTCAATGAAAGTGCTTTTCCACAGTTAGTAACTAAGGCTACTTCAAGAGGAAAGAAAACATAGATACAAAACTGAGAACTCCTTTATATTGTCAAGATTCAAAGAGCTACTACAAACCATGTTGGATTTAGAGTTCCAAATTCATCTATCTATATAGGAGAGAACAGAGTGAAACATAAAAATAAAAATGCTACTGTAAACGAACGCTTCAACCTAGAAGAACACAATTTGGTGAGCCAAGTGGCATTTGTGTACTGAACATTACCACCACGTATCATCAAGATTGGGTAAAAAAATATTTGCTGATATATCGGATACTCGTAATTTCTTGGAAGCTTGGCAACCCCTTTCAATGAAACTGCTTTTCCATAGTCTCTGCTTAGGGCTACTTGAAGAGGAAACAAATCATAGAGACAAAACTGAGAATTCCTTTAGTTTGTCAAGTTTCAAATAGCTACTACAAACCATGTTGGATTTAGAGTTCCAAATTCATCTATCTATATAGAGAGAACAGAAGGAAACCTAAAAATATAAACTGCTACTGTAAAAGAACGCTTCAAACCAGAAGAACAAAATTTGGTGAGTCAAGTGGGATTTGTGTATCGATCATTACCACCAAGTATCATCAAGATTGGGTGAAAAAATATTTGCTGGCATTTCGGAAACTCGTTATTTCTTGGAAGCCTGGCAACCCCTTTCAATGAAAGTGCTTTTCCACAGTCTCTGCTTAGGGCTACTTGAAGAGGAAACAAACCATAGAGACAAAACTGAGAACTACTTTTTTTTCTGTCAAGTTTCAAAGAGCGAATACAAACCATGTTGGATTTAGAGTTCAAAATTCATCTATCTATATAGGAGAGAACAGAGGGAAACCTAAATATAAAAACGACTACTGTAGATGAACGCTTCAACCTAGAAGAACAAAATTTGGTGAGGTAAGTGGGATTTGTGTACTGACCATTACCACCAAGTATCATCAAGATTGGGTGAAAAAATATTTGCTGGTATTTCGGAAACTCGTTATTTCTTATAATCTTATCCACCCCTCTCAATGAAAGTGCTTTTCTCAGTCTGTGCCTAGGGCTACTTGAAGAGGAAACAAACCATAGAGACAAAACTGAGGAACTTCTTTATTTTGTCAAGTTTCAAAGAGCTACTACAAACCATATTGGATTTAGAGTTCCAAATTCATCTATCTATATAGGAGAGAACAGAGGGAAACCTAAATATAAAAACTGCTACTGTAGACGAACGCTTCAACCTAGAAAAACAAAATTTGGTAAGCCAAGTGGGATTTGTGTAGTGATAATTACCACCAAGTATCATCAAAATTGGGTGAAAAAATATTTGCTGGTGTTTCGGAAACTCGTTATTTCTTAGAAGCGTGGCAACCCCTCTCAATGAAAGTGCTTTTCCACAGTCTGTGCCTAGGGCTACTTGAATGGAAACAAACCATAGAGACAAAACTGAGAACTTCTTTATTTTGTCAAGTTTCAAAGAGCTACTACAATCCATATTGGATTTAGAGTTCCAAATTCATCTATCTATATAGGAGAGAACAGAGGGAAACCTAAATATAAAAACTGCTACTGTAGACGAACGCTTAAACCTAGAGGAACAAAATTTGGTGAGCCAAGTGGGATTTGTGTACTGATCTTTACCACCAAGTATCATCAATATTCGGTGAAAAAATATTTGCTGCTATTTCAGAAACTCGTTATTTCTTAGAAGCTTGGAAGCCCTCTCAATGAAAGTGCTTTTCCACAGTCTGTGCCTTGGGATACTTGAAGAGGAAACAAACCATAGAGACAAAACTGAGAACTCCTTTATTTTGTCAAGTTTCAAAGAGCTACTACAAACCATCTTGGATTTAGAGTTCCAAATTCATCTATCTATATAGGAGAGAACAGAGGGAAACCTAAATATAACAACTGCTACTGTAGACGAACGCTTAAACCTAGTGAACAAATTTGGTGAGCCAAGTGGGATTTGTGAACTGATCATTACCACCAAGTATCATTAAGATTGTTGAAAAAATATTGGCTTGTATTTCGGAAAATCGTTATTCCCTGGAACCTTGGCAACCCCTTTCAATGCATGTGCTTTTCCACAGTCTGTGCCTAGCGCTATTGAAGAGGAAAGAAACCATACATAACTGAGAACTCCTTTATTTTGTCAAGTTTCAAAGAGCTACTACAAACCATGTTGGATTTAGAGTTCCAAATTCATCTATCTATATAGGAGAGAACAGAGGGACACCTAAAAAAATAAACTGGTACTGTAAACGAACGCTTCAACCTAGAAGAACAAAATTTGGTGAGCCAGGTGGGATTTGTGTACTTATCATTACCACCAAGTATCATCAAGATTGGGTGAAAAAATATTTACTGGTATTTCGGAAACTCGTTATTTCTTAGAAGCTTGGCAACACCTTTCAATGGAAGTCCTTTTTTACAGTTTGTGCCTAGGGCTACTTGAAGAGGAAACAAACCATAGACACAAAACTGAGAACTCCTTTATTTTATCAAGTTTCAAAGAGCTACTACAAACGCAGTTGGATTTAGAGTTCCAAATTCATCTATCTATATGGGAGAGAGCAGAGTGAAACCTAAAACTAAAAACTGCTACTGTAAACGAACGCTTCAACCTAGAAGAACAAAATTTGGTGAGTGAAGTGGAATTTGTGTACTGATCATTACCACCAAGTATCATCAAGATTTTGTGAAAAATATTTGCTGGTATTTTGGAAACTCGTTTTTTCTTAGAAGCTTGGCAACCCCTCTCAATGAATATGCTTTTCCACAGTCTGAACCTTGGACTACTTGAATAGGAAACAAACCATAGAGACAAAAGTGAGAACTCCTTTATTTTGTCAAGTTTCAAAGAGCGACTACAAACCATGTTGGATTTAGAGTTCCAAATTCATCTATCTATATAGGAGAGAACAGAGGAAAACCTAAAAATAAAAACTGCGACTCTAAAGGAACGCTTCAACCTAGAAGAACAAAATTTGGTGAGCCAAGTGGGATTTTTGTACTTGTCATTAACACCAAGTATCATCAAGATTGGGTAAAAAAATATTTGCTGGTATTTCGGAAATTCGTTATTTTTTAGAAGCTTGGCAACCCCTCTAAATGAAAGTGCTTTTCCACAGTCTGTGCCTAGGGCTAGTTGAAGAGGAAACAAACCATAGAGACAAAACTGAGAACTACTTTTTTTTTGTCAAGTTTCAAAGAGCGACTACAAACCATGTTGGATATAGAGTTCCAATTCATCTCTCTATATAGGAGAGAACAGAGGGAAACCTAAATATAAAAACGACTACTGTAGACGAACGCTTCAACCTAGATAACAAAATTTGGTGAGCCAAGTGGGATTTTTGTACTTGAGTTAACACCAAGTATCATCAAGATTGGGTAAAAAAATATTTGCTGGTATGGCTGAAACTCGTAATTTCTTGGAAGCTTGGCAACCCCTTTCAAACAAAGTGCTTTTCCACAGTCTCTGCTTAGGGCTACTTGAAGAGGAAACAAATTATAGAGACAAACCTGAGAACTCCTTTATTTTGTCAACTTTCAAATAGCTACTACAAACCATGTTGGATTTAGAGTTCCAAATCCATCTATCTACATAGGAGAGAACAGAGTGAAACCTAAACATAAAAACTGCTACTGTAGACGAACGCTTCAACCTACAAAACAAAATTTGATGAGCCAAGTGGGATTTGTGTACTTGTCATTACCACCACGTATCATCAAGATTGGGTGAAAAAATATTTGCTGGTATTTCGGAAACTCGTTATTTCTTAGAAGCTTGGCAACACCTCTAATGAAAGTGTTTTTCCACAGTCTATGCCTAGGGCTACTTGAAGAGGATACAAACCGTAGAGACAAAACTGAGAACTCCTTTATTTAGTCATGACTCAAAGAGCTACTACAAACCATGTTGGATTTAGAGTTCCAAATTCATCTATCTGTATAGGAGAGAATAGAGTGAAACCTAAATATAAAAACTGCTACTCTAGACGAACGCTTCAACCTAGAAGAACAAAATTTGGTGAGTCAAGTTTGATTTGTGTACTGATCATTACCACGAAGTATCATCAAGATTGGGTGAAAAAATATTTGCTGGTATTTAAGAAACTCGTAATTTCTTGGAAGCTTGGAAATCCCTTTCAATGAAAGTGCTTTTCCACAGTCTCTGCTTAGGGCTACTTGAAGACTATACAAACCATAGAGACAAAACAGAGAACTACTTTGTATTGACAAGTTTCAAAGAGCTACTACAAACCATGTTGGATTTAGAGTTCCAAATTCATCTATCTATATAGGAAAGAACAGAGTGAAACCTAAATATAAAAACTGCTACTGTAGAAGAACGCTTCAACCTAGAAGAACAAAATTTGGTAAGCCAAGTGGGATTTGTGTACTGATCATTTCCACCAAGTATCATCAAGATTGGGTGAAAAAATATTTGCTGGTATTTCGGGAACTCGTTATTTCTTAGAAGCTTGGCAATCCCTCTCAATGAAAGTGCTTTTCCACAGTCAGTGAATAGGGCTACTTGGAGAGGATACAAACCATAGAGACAAAACTGAGAACTCCTTTATTTTGTCAAGTTTCAAAGAGCTACTACATACCATGTTGGATTTAGAGTTCCAAATTCATCTATCTATATAGGAGAGAACAGAGGGAAACCTAAATATAAATACTGCTACTGTAGACGAACGCTTCAACCTAGAAGAACAAAATTTGTTGAGCCAAGTGTGATTTTGTACTGATCATTACCACAAAGTATCATGAAGATTGGGTGAAAAAATATTTACTGGTATTTCGGAAACTTGTTATTTCTTAGAAGCTTGGCAACCCCTCGCAATAAAAGTGCTTTTAGACAGTCTGTGCCTAGGGCTACTTGAAGAGGAAACAAACCATAGAGAAAAAACTGAGAACTCCTTTATTTAGTCATGACTCAAAGAGCTAGTACAAACCATGTTGGATTTAGAGTTTCAAATTCATCTATCTATATAGGAGAGAACAGAGGAAACCTACATATAAAAACTTCTACTGTAGACAAACGCTTCAACCTAGAAGAACACAATTTGGTGAGCCAAGTGGGATTTGTGTACTGATCATTACCACCAAGTATCATCAAGATTGGTGAAAAATATTTTCTGGTTTTTCGGAACTCGTAATTTCTTGGAAGCTTGGCAACCCCTTTCAATGAAAGTGCTTTCCCACAGTCTCTGCTTCTGGCTACTTGAATAAGAAACAAATCATAGAGACAAAACTGAGAACTCTTTTATTTTGTCAAGTTTCAAAGAGTACTACAAACCATGTTGGATTAGGGTTCCAAATTCATCTATCTATATAGGAGAGAACAGAGGGAATCCTAAATATAAAAACTGCTACTGTAGACGAACGCGTCAACCCAGAAGAACAAAATTTTGTGAGCCAAGTGGGATATGTGTACTGATCATTACCACCAAGTATCATCAAGATTGGGTGAAAAAATATTTGCTGGTATTTCGGAAACTTGTTATTTCTTAGAAGCTTGGCAACCCCACTCAATGAATTTGCTTTTCCAGAGTCTGTGCCTAGGGCTACTTGAAGAGGAAACAAACGATAGAGACAAAACTGAGAACTCCTTTATTTTGTCAAGTTTCAAAGAGCTAGTACAAACCATGTTGGATTTAGAGTTCCAAATTCATCTATCTATATAGGAGAGAACAGAGGAAAACCTACATATAAAAACTGCTACTGTAGACGAACGCTTCAACCTAGAAGAACACAATTTCGTGAGCCAAGTGGGATTTGTGTACTGATCATTACCACCAAGTATCATCAAGATTGGGTGAAAAAATATTTGCTGGTATTTCGGAAACTCGTAATTTCTTGGAAGCTTGGCAACCCCTTTCAATGAAAGTGCTTTACCACAGTCTCTGCTTAGGGCTACTTGAAGAGGAAACAAACCATAGAGACAAAACTGAAAACTACTTTTTTTGGTCAAGTTTCAAAGAGCTACTACAAACCATGTTGGATTTAGAGTTTGAAATTCATCTATCTATACAAGATATAACAGAGAGAAACCTAAATATAGAATCTGCTACTGTAGACGAACGCTTCAACCTAGAAGAACAAAATTTGGTGAGCCAAATGGGATTTGTGTACTTGTCATTACCACCACGTATCAACAAGTTTGGTTGAAAAAATATTTGCTGGTATTTCGGAAACTCATAATTTCTTGGAAGCTTGGCAACCCATTTCAAAGAAAGTGCTTTTAAAAAGTCTGTGCCTAGGGCGACTAGAAGAGAAAACAAACCATAGATACAAAACTGAAAACTACTTTATTTTGTCAAGTTTCAAAGAGCTACTACAAACCATGTTGGATTTAGAGTTCCAAATTCATCTATCTGTATAGGAGAGAATAGAGTGAAACCTAAATATAAAAACTGCTACTCTAGAAGAACGCTTCAACCTAGAAGAACAAAATTTGGTGAGTCAAGTTTGATTTGTGTACTGATCATTACCACCAAGTGTCATCAAGATTGGGTGAAAAAATATTTGCTGGTATTTAAGAAACTCGTAATTTCTTGGAAGCTTGGAAATCCCTTTCAATGAAAGTGCTTTTCCACAGTATCTGATTAGGGCTACTTGAAGACTATAAAAACCATAGAGACAAAACTGAGAACTCCTTTTTTTTTCAAGTTTCAAAGAGCTACTACAAGCCATGTTGGATTTCGAGGTCCAAATTCATGTATCTATATAGGAGAGAACAGAGTGAAACCTAAAAATAAAAACTGCTAATGTAAATGAACGCTTCAACCTAGAAGAACACAATTTGGTGAGCCAAGTGGGATTTTTGTACTTGTCAGTACCACCACGTGTCATCAAGATTGGGTGAAAAAATATTTGCTGGTATTTTAGAAACTCGCAATCTCTTGGAAGCTGGGAAACCCCTTTCAATGTAAGTGCTTTTCCACAGTCTCTGCATAGGGGTACTAGAAGACTATACAAACCATAGAGACAAAACTGAGAACTACTTTGTTTTGTCAAGATTCAAAGAGCTACTACAAACCATGTTGGATTTAGAGTTCCAAATTCATCTATCTATATAGGAAAGAACAGAGTGAAACCTAAATATAAAAACTGCTACTGTAGAAGAATGCTTCAACCTAGAAGAACAAAATTTGGTAAGCCAAGTGGGATTTGTGTACTGATCATTTCCACCAAGTATCATCAAGATTGGGTGAAAAAATATTTGCTGGTATTTCGGGAACTCGTTATTTCTTAGAAGCTTTGCAATCCCTCTCAATGAAACTGCTTTTCCACAGTCAGTGAATAGGGCTACTTGGAGAGGATACAAACCATAGAGACAAAACTGAGAACTCCTTTATTTTGTCAAGTTTCAAAGAGCTACTACATACCATGTTGGATTTAGTGGTCCAAATTCATCTATCTATATAGGAGAGAATAGAGGGATACCTAAAAATATAAACTGCTACTGTGAACGAAAGCTTCAAACTAGAAAATCAAAAATTGGTGAGCCAAGTGGGATTTGTGTACCGATGATTACCACCATGTATCATCAAGATTGGGTGAAAAAATATTTGCTGGTATTTCGGAAACTCGTTATTTCTTGGAATTTGGCAACCACTCTCAATGAAAGTGCTTTTCCACATTCTGTGCCTATGGCTACTTGAAGAGGAAACAAACCATAGAGACAAAACTGAGAATTCCTTTATTTTGTGAAGTTTCAAAATGGTACTACAAACCATGTTGGATTTAGAGTTCCAAATTCATCTATCTATATAGGAAAGAACAGAGGGAAACCTAAATATAAATACTGCTACTGTAGACGAACGCTTCAACCTAGAAGAACAAAATTTGTTGAGCCAAGTGTGATTTTGTACTGATCATTACCACAAAGTATCATGAAGATTGGGTGAAAAAATATTTACTGGTATTTCGGAAACTTGTTATTTCTTAGAAGCTTGGCAACCCCTCGCAATAAAAGTGCTTTTAGACAGTCTGTGCCTAGGGCTACTTGAAGAGGAAACAAACCATAGAGAAAAAACTGAGTACTCCTTTATTTAGTCATGACTCAAAGAGCTAGTACAAACCATGTTGGATTTAGAGTTTCAAATTCATCTATCTATATAGGAGAGAACAGAGGAAACCTACATATAAAAACTTCTACTGTAGACAAACGCTTCAACCTAGAAGAACACAATTTGGTGAGCCAAGTGGGATTTGTGTACTGATCATTACCACCAAGTATCATCAAGATTGGGTGAAAAATATTTTCTGGTTTTTCGGAAACTCGTAATTTCTTGGAAGCTTGGCAACCCCTTTCAATGAAAGTGCTTTCCCACAGTCTCTGCTTCTGGCTACTTGAATAAGAAACAAATCATAGAGACAAAACTGAGAACTCTTTTATTTTGTCAAGTTTCAAAGAGTACTACAAACCATGTTGGATTTAGAGTTCCAAATTCATCTATCTATATAGGAGAGAACAGAGGGAATCCTAAATATAAAACTGCTACTGTAGACGAACGCTTCAACCCAGAAGAACAAAATTTTGTGAGCCAAGTGGGATATGTGTACTGATCAATACCACCAAGTATCATCAAGATTGGGTGAAAAAATATTTGCTGGTATTTCGGAAACTTGTTATTTCTTAGAAGCTTGGCAACCCCACTCAATGAATTTGCTTTTCCAGAGTCTGTGCCTAGGGCTACTTGAAGAGGAAACAAACGATAGAGACAAAACTGAGAACTCCTTTATTTTGTCAAGTTTCAAAGAGCTAGTACAAACCATGTTGGATTTACAGTTTCAAATTCATCTATCTATATAGGAGAGAACAGAGGAAAACCTACATATAAAAACTGCTACTGTAGACGAACGCTTCAACCTAGAAGAACACAATTTCGTGAGCCAAGTGGGATTTGTGTACTGATCATTACCACCAAGTATCATCAAGATTGGGTGAAAAAGTATTTGCTGGTATTTCGGAAACTCGTTATTTCTTAGAAGCTTGGCAACACCTCTAATGAAAGTGTTTTTCCACAGTCTATGCCTAGGGCTACTTGAAGAGGATACAAACCGTAGAGACAAAACTGAGAACTCCTTTATTTAGTCATGACTCAAAGAGCTACTACAAACCATGTTGGATTTAGAGTTCCAAATTCATCTATCTATATAAGAGATAACAGAGAGAAACCTAAATATAGAATCTGCTACTGTAGACGAACGCTTCAACCTAGAAGAACAAAATTTGGTGAGCCAAATGGGATTTGTGTACTTGTCATTACCACCACGTATCAACAAGTTTGGTTGAAAAAATATTTGCTGGTATTTCGGAAACTCGTAATTTCTTGGAAGCTTGGCAACCCATTTCAAAGAAAGTGCTTTTAAAAAGTCTGTGCCTAGGGCGACTTGAAGAGAAAACAAACCATAGAGACAAAACTGAAAACTACTTTATTTTGTTAAGTTTCAAAGAGCTACTACAAACCATGTTGGATTAAGTGTTCCAAATTCATCTATCTATATAAGACAGAACAGAGTGAAACCTACATATAAAAACTGCTACTGTAGACGAATGCTTCAAACTAGAAGAACAAAATTTTGTGAGCCAAGTGGGATTTTTGTACTTGTCTTTACCAACACGAATCATCAAGATTGGGTGAAAAAATATTGCTGGTATTTCGGAAAATCATTACTTCTTGGAAGCTCGGCAACCCCTCTCAATGAAAGTGCTTTTCCACAGTCTGTGCCTAGGGCTACTTGAAGGGGACACAAACCATAGAGACAATACTGAGAACTCCTTTATTTTGTGAAGATTCAAAGACCTACTACAAACCATGTTGGATTTAGAGTTCCAAATTCATCTATCTGTATAGGAGAGAATAGAGTGAAACCTAAATATAAAAACTGCTACTCTAGAAGAACGCTTCAACCTAGAAGAACAAAATTTGGTGAGTCAAGTTTGATTTGTGTACTGATCATTACCACCAAGTGTCATCAAGATTGGGTGAAAAAATATTTGCTGGTATTTAAGAAACTCGTAATTTCTTGGAAGCTTGGAAATCCCTTTCAATGAAAGTGCTTTTCCACAGTATCTGATTAGGGCTACTTGAAGACTATAAAAACCATAGAGACAAAACTGAGAACTCCTTTTTTTTTCAAGTTTCAAAGAGCTACTACAAGCCATGTTGGATTTCGAGGTCCAAATTCATGTATCTATATAGGAGAGAACAGAGTGAAACCTAAAAATAAAAACTGCTAATGTAAATGAACGCTTCAACCTAGAAGAACACAATTTGGTGAGCCAAGTGGGATTTTTGTACTTGTCAGTACCACCACGTGTCATCAAGATTGGGTGAAAAAATATTTGCTGGTATTTTAGAAACTCGCAATTTCTTGGAAGCTGGGAAACCCCTTTCAATGTAAGTGCTTTTCCACAGTCTCTGCATAGGGGTACTAGAAGACTATACAAACCATAGAGACAAAACTGAGAACTACTTTGTTTTGTTAAGTTTCAAAGAGCTACTACAAACCATGTTGGATTTAGAGTTCCAAATTCATCTATCTATATAGGAAAGAACAGAGTGAAACCTAAATATAAAAACTGCTACTGTAGAAGAACGCTTCAACCTAGAAGAACAAAATTTGGTAAGCCAAGTGGGATTTGTGTACTGATCATTTCCACCAAGTATCATCAAGATTGGGTGAAAAAATATTTGCTGGTATTTCGGGAACTCGTTATTTCTTAGAAGCTTGGCAATCCGTCTCAATGAAAGTGCTTTTCCACAGTCAGTGAATAGGGCTACTTGGAGAGGATACAAACCATAGAGACAAAACTGAGAACTCCTTTATTTTGTCAAGTTTCAAAGAGCTACTACATACCATGTTGGATTTAGAGTTCCAAATTCATCTATCTATATAGGAGAGAACAGAGGGATACCTAAAAATATAAACTGCTACTGTAAACGAAAGCTTCAAACTAGAAAATCAAAAATTGGTGAGCCAAGTGGGATTTGTGTACCGATGATTACCACCATGTATCATCAAGATTGGGTGGAAAAATATTTGCTGGTATTTCGGAAACTCGTTATTTCTTGGAATTTGGCAACCACTCTCAATGAAAGTGCTTTTCCACATTCTGTGCCTATGGCTACTTGAAGAGGAAACAAACCATAGAGACAAAACTGAGAATTCCTTTATTTTGTGTAGTTTCAAAATGGTACTACAAACCATGTTGGATTTAGAGTTCCAAATTCATCTATCTATATAGGAGAGAACAGAGGGAAACCTAAATATAAATACTGCTACTGTAGACGAACGCTTCAACCTAGAAGAACAAAATTTGTTGAGCCAAGTGTGATTTTGTACTGATCATTACCACAAAGTATCATCAAGATTGGGTGAAAAAATATTTACTGGTATTTCGGAAACTTGTTATTTCTTAGAAGCTTGGCAACCCCTCGCAATAAAAGTGCTTTTAGACAGTCTGTGCCTAGGGCTACTTGAAGAGGAAACAAACCATAGAGAAAAAACTGAGAACTCCTTTATTTAGTCATGACTCAAAGAGCTAGTACAAACCATGTTGGATTTAGAGTTTCAAATTCATCTATCTATATAGGAGAGAACAGAGGAAACCTACATATAAAAACTTCTACTGTAGACAAACGCTTCAACCTAGAAGAACACAATTTGGTGAGCCAAGTGGGATTTGTGTACTGATCATTACCACCAAGTATCATCAAGATTGAATGAAAAATATTTTCTGGTTTTTCGGAAACTCGTAATTTCTTGGAAGCTTGGCAACCCCTTTCAATGAAAGTGCTTTCCCACAGTCTCTGCTTCTGGCTACTTGAATAAGAAACAAATCATAGAGACAAAACTGAGAACTCTTTCATTTTGTCAAGTTTCAAAGAGTACTACAAACCATGTTGGATTTAGAGTTCCAAATTCATCTATCTATATAGGAGAGAACAGAGGGAATCCTAAATATAAAAACTGCTACTGTAGACGAACGCTTCAACCCAGAAGAACAAAATTTTGTGAGCCAAGTGGGATATGTGTACTGATCATTACCACCAAGTATCATCAAGATTGGGTGAAAAAATATTTGCTGGTATTTCGGAAACTTGTTATTTCTTAGAAGCTTGGCAACCCCACTCAATGAATTTGCTTTTCCAGAGTCTGTGCCTAGGGCTACTTGAAGAGGAAACAAACGATAGAGACAAAACTGAGAACTCCTTTATTTTGTCAAGTTTCAAAGAACTAGTACAAACCATGTTGGATTTAGAGTTTCAAATTCATCTATCTATATAGGAGAGAACAGAGGAAAACCTACATATAAAAACTGCTACTGTAGACGAACGCTTCAACCTAGAAGAACACAATTTCGTGAGCCAAGTGGGATTTGTGTACTGATCATTACCACCAAGTATCATCAAGATTGGGTGAAAAAGTATTTGCTGGTATTTCGGAAACTCGTTATTTCTTAGAAGCTTGGCAACACCTCTAATGAAAGTGTTTTTTCCACAGTCTATGCCTAGGGCTACTTGAAGAGGATACAAACCGTAGAGACAAAACTGAGAACTCCTTTATTTAGTCATGACTCAAAGAGCTACTACAAACCATGTTGGATTTAGAGTTCCAAATTCATCTATCTGTATAGGAGAGAATACAGTGAAACCTAAATATAAAAACTGCTACTCTAGACGAACGCTTCAACCTAGAAGAACAAAATTTGGTGAGTCAAGTTTGATTTGTGTACTGATCATTACCACCAAGTATCATCAAGATTGGGTGAAAAAATATTTGCTGGTATTTAAGAAACTCGTAATTTCTTGGAAGCTTGGAAATCCCTTTCAATGAAAGTGCTTTTCCACAGTCTCTGCTTAGGGCTACTTGAAGACTATACAAACCATAGAGACAAAACTGAGAACTACTTTGTATTGACAAGTTTCAAAGAGCTACTACAAACCATGTTGGATTTAGAGTTCAAAATTTATATATATATATAGGAGAGAACAGAGGGAAACTTAAATATAAATACTGCTACTGTAGAAGAACGCTTCAACCTAGAAGAACAAAATTTGGTGAGCCAAGTGGGATTTTTGTACTTGTCAGTACCACCACGTGTCATCAAGATTGGGTGAAAAAATATTTGCTGGTATTTTAGAAACTCGCAATTTCTTGGAAGCTGGGAAACCCCTTTCAATGTAAGTGCTTTTCCACAGTCTCTGCATAGGGGTACTAGAAGACTATACAAACCATAGAGACAAAACTGAGAACTACTTTGTTTTGTCAAGATTCAAAGAGCTACTACAAACCATGTTGGATTTAGAGTTCCAAATTCATCTATCTATATAGGAAAGAACAGAGTGAAACCTAAATATAAAAACTGCTACTGTAGAAGAACGCTTCAACCTAGAAGAACAAAATTTGGTAAGCCAAGTGGGATTTGTGTACTGATCATTTCCACCAAGTATCATCAAGATTGGGTGAAAAAATATTTGCTGGTATTTCGGGAACTCGTTATTTCTTAGAAGCTTGGCAATCCGTCTCAATGAAAGTGCTTTTCCACAGTCAGTGAATAGGGCTACTTGGAGAGGATACAAACCATAGAGACAAAACTGAGAACTCCTTTATTTTGTCAAGTTTCAAAGAGCTACTACATACCATGTTGGATTTAGAGTTCCAAATTCATCTATCTATATAGGAGAGAACAGAGGGATACCTAAAACTATAAACTGCTACTGTAAACGAAAGCTTCAAACTAGAAAATCAAAAATTGGTGAGCCAAGTGGGATTTGTGTACCGATGATTACCACCATGTATCATCAAGATTGGGTGAAAAAATATTTGCTGGTATTTCGGAAACTCGTTATTTCTTGGAATTTGGCAACCACTCTCAATGAAAGTGCTTTTCCACATTCTGTGCCTATGGCTACTTGAAGAGGAAACAAACCATAGAGACAAAACTGAGAATTCCTTTATTTTGTGAAGTTTCAAAATGGTACTACAAACCATGTTGGATTTAGAGTTCCAAATTCATCTATCTATATAGGAGAGAACAGAGGGAAACCTAAATATAAATACTGCTACTGTAGACGCACGCTTCAACCTAGAAGAACAAAATTTGTTGAGCCAAGTGTGATTTTGTACTGATCATTACCACAAAGTATCATCAAGATTGGGTGAAAAAATATTTACTGGTATTTCGGAAACTTGTTATTTCTTAGAAGCTTGGAAACCCCTCGCAATAAAAGTGCTTTTAGACAGTCTGTGCCTAGGGCTACTTGAAGAGGAAACAAACCATAGAGAAAAAACTGAGAACTCCTTTATTTAGTCATGACTCAAAGAGCTAGTACAAACCCTGTTGGATTTAGAGTTTCAAATTCATCTATCTATATAGGAGAGAACAGAGGAAACCTACATATAAAAACTTCTACTGTAGACAAACGCTTCAACCTAGAAGAACACAATTTGGTGAGCCAAGTGGGATTTGTGTACTGATCATTACCACCAAGTATCATCAAGATTGAATGAAAAATATTTTCTGGTTTTTCGGAAACTCGTAATTTCTTGGAAGCTTGGCAACCCCTTTCAATGAAAGTGCTTTCCCACAGTCTCTGCTTCTGGCTACTTGAATAAGAAACAAATCATAGAGACAAAACTGAGAACTCTTTTATTTTGTCAAGTTTCAAAGAGTACTACAAACCATGTTGGATTTAGAGTTCCAAATTCATCTATCTATATAGGAGAGAACAGAGGGAATCCTAAATATAAAACTGCTACTGTAGACGAACGCTTCAACCCAGAAGAACAAAATTTTGTGAGCCAAGTGGGATATGTGTACTGATCATTACCACCAAGTATCATCAAGATTGGGTGAAAAAATATTTGCTGGTATTTCGGAAACTTGTTATTTCTTAGAAGCTTGGCAACCCCACTCAATGAATTTGCTTTTCCAGAGTCTGTGCCTAGGGCTACTTGAAGAGGAAACAAACGATAGAGACAAAACTGAGAACTCCTTTATTTTGTCAAGTTTCAAAGAGCTAGTACAAACCATGTTGGATTTAGAGTTTCAAATTCATCTATCTATATAGGAGAGAACAGAGGAAAACCTACATATAAAAACTGCTACTGTAGACGAACGCTTCAACCTAGAAGAACACAATTTCGTGAGCCAAGTGGGATTTGTGTACTGATCATTACCACCAAGTATCATCAAGATTGGGTGAAAAAGTATTTGCTGGTATTTCGGAAACTCGTTATTTCTTAGAAGCTTGGCAACACCTCTAATGAAAGTGTTTTTCCACAGTCTATGCCTAGGGCTACTTGAAGAGGATACAAACCGTAGAGACAAAACTGAGAACTCCTTTATTTAGTCATGACTCAAAGAGCTACTACAAACCATGTTGGATTTAGAGTTCCAAATTCATCTATCTATATAAGAGATAACAGAGAGAAACCTAAATATAGAATCTGCTACTGTAGACGAACGCTTCAACCTAGAAGAACAAAATTTGGTGAGCCAAATGGGATTTGTGTACTTGTCATTACCACCACGTATCAACAAGTTTGGTTGAAAAAATATTTGCTGGTATTTCGGAAACTCGTAATTTCTTGGAAGCTTGGCAACCCATTTCAAAGAAAGTGCTTTTAAAAAGTCTGTGCCTAGGGCGACTTGAAGAGAAAACAAACCATAGAGACAAAACTGAAAACTACTTTATTTTGTTAAGTTTCAAAGAGCTACTACAAACCATGTTGGATTAAGTGTTCCAAATTCATCTATCTATATAAGACAGAACAGAGTGAAACCTACATATAAAAACTGCTACTGTAGACGAACGCTTCAAACTAGAAGAACAAAATTTTGTGAGCCAAGTGGGATTTTTGTACTTGTCTTTACCAACACGAATCATCAAGATTGGGTGAAAAAATATTGCTGGTATTTCGGAAAATCATTACTTCTTGGAAGCTCGGCAACCCCTCTCAATGAAAGTGCTTTTCCACAGTCTGTGCCTAGGGCTACTTGAAGGGGACACAAACCATAGAGACAATACTGAGAACTCCTTTATTTTGTGAAGATTCAAAGACCTACTACAAACCATGTTGGATTTAGAGTTCCAAATTCATCTATCTGTATAGGAGAGAATAGAGTGAAACCTAAATATAAAAACTGCTACTCTAGAAGAACGCTTCAACCTAGAAGAACAAAATTTGGTGAGTCAAGTTTGATTTGTGTACTGATCATTACCACCAAGTGTCATCAAGATTGGGTGAAAAAATATTTGCTGGTATTTAAGAAACTCGTAATTTCTTGGAAGCTTGGAAATCCCTTTCAATGAAAGTGCTTTTCCACAGTATCTGATTAGGGCTACTTGAAGACTATAAAAACCATAGAGACAAAACTGAGAACTCCTTTTTTTTTCAAGTTTCAAAGAGCTACTAAGAGCCATGTTGGATTTCGAGGTCCAAATTCATGTATCTATATAGGAGAGAACAGAGTGAAACCTAAAAATAAAAACTGCTAATGTAAATGAACGCTTCAACCTAGAAGAACACAATTTGGTGAGCCAAGTGGGATTTTTGTACTTGTCAGTACCACCACGTGTCATCAAGATTGGGTGAAAAAATATTTGCTGGTATTTTAGAAACTCGCAATTTCTTGGAAGCTGGGAAACCCCTTTCAATGTAAGTGCTTTTCCACAGTCTCTGCATAGGGGTACTAGAAGACTATACAAACCATAGAGACAAAACTGAGAACTACTTTGTTTTGTTAAGTTTCAAAGAGCTACTACAAACCATGTTGGATTTAGAGTTCCAAATTCATCTATCTATATAGGAAAGAACAGAGTGAAACCTAAATATAAAAACTGCTACTGTAGAAGAACGCTTCAACCTAGAAGAACAAAATTTGGTAAGCCAAGTGGGATTTGTGTACTGATCATTTCCACCAAGTATCATCAAGATTGGGTGAAAAAATATTTGCTGGTATTTCGGGAACTCGTTATTTCTTAGAAGCTTGGCAATCCGTCTCAATGAAAGTGCTTTTCCACAGTCAGTGAATAGGGCTACTTGGAGAGGATACAAACCATAGAGACAAAACTGAGAACTCCTTTATTTTGTCAAGTTTCAAAGAGCTACTACATACCATGTTGGATTTAGAGTTCCAAATTCATCTATCTATATAGGAGAGAACAGAGGGATACCTAAAAATATAAACTGCTACTGTAAACGAAAGCTTCAAACTAGAAAATCAAAAATTGGTGAGCCAAGTGGGATTTGTGTACCGATGATTACCACCATGTATCATCAAGATTGGGTGGAAAAATATTTGCTGGTATTTCGGAAACTCGTTATTTCTTGGAATTTGGCAACCACTCTCAATGAAAGTGCTTTTCCACATTCTGTGCCTATGGCTACTTGAAGAGGAAACAAACCATAGAGACAAAACTGAGAATTCCTTTATTTTGTGTAGTTTCAAAATGGTACTACAAACCATGTTGGATTTAGAGTTCCAAATTCATCTATCTATATAGGAGAGAACAGAGGGAAACCTAAATATAAATACTGCTACTGTAGACGAACGCTTCAACCTAGAAGAACAAAATTTGTTGAGCCAAGTGTGATTTTGTACTGATCATTACCACAAAGTATCATCAAGATTGGGTGAAAAAATATTTACTGGTATTTCGGAAACTTGTTATTTCTTAGAAGCTTGGCAACCCCTCGCAATAAAAGTGCTTTTAGACAGTCTGTGCCTAGGGCTACTTGAAGAGGAAACAAACCATAGAGAAAAAACTGAGAACTCCTTTATTTAGTCATGACTCAAAGAGCTAGTACAAACCATGTTGGATTTAGAGTTTCAAATTCATCTATCTATATAGGAGAGAACAGAGGAAACCTACATATAAAAACTTCTACTGTAGACAAACGCTTCAACCTAGAAGAACACAATTTGGTGAGCCAAGTGGGATTTGTGTACTGATCATTACCACCAAGTATCATCAAGATTGAATGAAAAATATTTTCTGGTTTTTCGGAAACTCGTAATTTCTTGGAAGCTTGGCAACCCCTTTCAATGAAAGTGCTTTCCCACAGTCTCTGCTTCTGGCTACTTGAATAAGAAACAAATCATAGAGACAAAACTGAGAACTCTTTCATTTTGTCAAGTTTCAAAGAGTACTACAAACCATGTTGGATTTAGAGTTCCAAATTCATCTATCTATATAGGAGAGAACAGAGGGAATCCTAAATATAAAAACTGCTACTGTAGACGAACGCTTCAACCCAGAAGAACAAAATTTTGTGAGCCAAGTGGGATATGTGTACTGATCATTACCACCAAGTATCATCAAGATTGGGTGAAAAAATATTTGCTGGTATTTCGGAAACTTGTTATTTCTTAGAAGCTTGGCAACCCCACTCAATGAATTTGCTTTTCCAGAGTCTGTGCCTAGGGCTACTTGAAGAGGAAACAAACGATAGAGACAAAACTGAGAACTCCTTTATTTTGTCAAGTTTCAAAGAGCTAGTACAAACCATGTTGGATTTAGAGTTTCAAATTCATCTATCTATATAGGAGAGAACAGAGGAAAACCTACATATAAAAACTGCTACTGTAGACGAACGCTTCAACCTAGAAGAACACAATTTCGTGAGCCAAGTGGGATTTGTGTACTGATCATTACCACCAAGTATCATCAAGATTGGGTGAAAAAGTATTTGCTGGTATTTCGGAAACTCGTTATTTCTTAGAAGCTTGGCAACACCTCTAATGAAAGTGTTTTTCCACAGTCTATGCCTAGGGCTACTTGAAGAGGATACAAACCGTAGAGACAAAACTGAGAACTCCTTTATTTAGTCATGACTCAAAGAGCTACTACAAACCATGTTGGATTTAGAGTTCCAAATTCATCTATCTGTATAGGAGAGAATACAGTGAAACCTAAATATAAAAACTGCTACTCTAGACGAACGCTTCAACCTAGAAGAACAAAATTTGGTGAGTCAAGTTTGATTTGTGTACTGATCATTACCACCAAGTATCATCAAGATTGGGTGAAAAAATATTTGCTGGTATTTAAGAAACTCGTAATTTCTTGGAAGCTTGGAAATCCCTTTCAATGAAAGTGCTTTTCCACAGTCTCTGCTTAGGGCTACTTGAAGACTATACAAACCATAGAGACAAAACTGAGAACTACTTTGTATTGACAAGTTTCAAAGAGCTACTACAAACCATGTTGGATTTAGAGTTCAAAATTTATATATATATATAGGAGAGAACAGAGGGAAACTTAAATATAAATACTGCTACTGTAGAAGAACGCTTCAACCTAGAAGAACAAAATTTGGTGAGCCAAGTGGGATTTTTGTACTTGTCAGTACCACCACGTGTCATCAAGATTGGGTGAAAAAATATTTGCTGGTATTTTAGAAACTCGCAATTTCTTGGAAGCTGGGAAACCCCTTTCAATGTAAGTGCTTTTCCACAGTCTCTGCATAGGGGTACTAGAAGACTATACAAACCATAGAGACAAAACTGAGAACTACTTTGTTTTGTCAAGATTCAAAGAGCTACTACAAACCATGTTGGATTTAGAGTTCCAAATTCATCTATCTATATAGGAAAGAACAGAGTGAAACCTAAATATAAAAACTGCTACTGTAGAAGAACGCTTCAACCTAGAAGAACAAAATTTGGTAAGCCAAGTGGGATTTGTGTACTGATCATTTCCACCAAGTATCATCAAGATTGGGTGAAAAAATATTTGCTGGTATTTCGGGAACTCGTTATTTCTTAGAAGCTTGGCAATCCGTCTCAATGAAAGTGCTTTTCCACAGTCAGTGAATAGGGCTACTTGGAGAGGATACAAACCATAGAGACAAAACTGAGAACTCCTTTATTTTGTCAAGTTTCAAAGAGCTACTACATA